>NC_087202.1:46682128-46792128 GCF_015104395.2 Macrobrachium nipponense | reverse complement strand
ATGCTTATGACGAATTAGGTGCGAAACTGAACTTTAGATATATTATGGAGATAGTAAATTTGTTTTCCGATCATAATATATAGTCTACGTACGTATTAAGGGTACCCCTTAATACTATGATCTTATCACTTACGCAAATATTCCGTGCAGTAATGCAATTAATATCAGGATCTCATGGATGGCATCAAGCAGAGATATTTATTCAAGAAAATTTACAAGCTTTCTATAATAGGACTAACAGTCCTCGCTAGCTATTATAATATTTCTAGAAAGCTTGTAAAACACACACACACACACACTACGACTAATATATATATTTATATATATATATATATATATATATATATATATATATAGATATATATATATATAACATATTATATATTATATATATAATATATTAATATATATTATTATATATATAATATATATATTAAGCACACGTATATTATATACATATATATATATATATATATACGTGCGCACAGACAAATAGATCAAACCATTCTTTATGTTAGGAAGAAAACAGCTCATGTTCAGTATACCGACAGAATAAATGGTGAATAAATAAGAACAAATATTACCATAAGAAACATCGGGCACGTGATACAATTTTGTTTTTACTTCAGTTAAAAAGAAAAACAAATTTGGAGTATTCCAATAAATCCGCTCTCAAAAGCACCACGTGGGTCATCGGTGCCTTTTGTACTTGGGTCAAATTTAAAGGCTAACAAAGGCCTTGAATTGAACCGCTAATGCGCCGCACCTTCTCAGCCAGTTTTAACTTGTTCCTGTGGGAAATTTCTGAACATTATATGCAGCAAATTTCACGATCAGATATAATTTCCAGTAAACACTGATTTCATATAAAATGGGCTCATGCCTTTTCTAAAAACATTTTCAACGAGTTTCATATAATAATAATTCAATTGAAAAAGCATTGACTAGAGTAAACATTGTGCGGAAAAGCGGTAAACGTTTAAATGCCTTTTCCCCCCCTCATTATCCCACCTACACAGGACCACCACCAACCTCCACAAAAGAAGGTAAATAACAGCCCACTGTCCGCGACTCCGCAGTCCGCTACTCACTGGTCCAGTCGATCTTCAGACGCCGAACTAGCAACGTGATCAGTGTTGAGTCGTGTATTGGATGATTGATTTACAAGGTGAGTGGTAGTTACGCTTGCACGTAACTTTATAGTTGTTAGGTTACTTTAGTAAGGGCTTTTAGACGGATCACCCAAAAAATCGTCGTAACTTAGCCTTTGAGTGGCTGGTCCCTCTCGTGCGAAAGTGATCGTGACATTGTTTTCGTTCTCGTGTGTTGTGTTTAGGATTCTGATTTGAGCGACATCATTGAAGAGATTGGGCTCTTTGTTATTACTGTAAAGGTAATATAGGTAGGTACTGTCCAGCCCTTTATTGTCCAGTTTGTAGGTAGGGAGCAAAGTTGGGTACTACCTACTATGGTAGTTGGGTACTTGCCTGTTTTGGGTTGACACTAATGACTTGTTGAAAAATGAGAGCGTAGTCTGATTCTTGGTGTCGTTGGTGGTAAACTATGGTGGCTGTTAATATTTGCAATTGTACAGGATATAAATTTGGCCATACCTAGTATTTCTTAAGTTAGCCTACTTGGTAGTAGTAGGTATAGGTAGTAGGGTAAACAACCGCAGACGAGCCATCGTCATCGCGTGGCTCGGCCTTATTCACCCTATATTTAATTGATGAAACAAGAATACAATTACATCTTTAAGCATATCATTCAAAAGATTGAAGTTTCGTCAACATAATGTGATATATGAAAGCCCCATACGAGCTAAAATAAGCATGTGAGCTATTCGTAAAGTATTGTTTTCAAGGCAGTTTTGAAATCCAATATGGCGGCAGTCGCGTGACTGGCCATTGTAACCACAGACAATCCACCATCTTTCCCAGCCTTCCCAGCACTCATTTTAACAATGTTAGCGTGTATAGGTAGGCGTTTATTGATCTTACTCAAGATTGCAGTTGTAATCAGGACACTAAAACAACATTATGTTGCTTATGTTAGTGAAAGTATAAAACTTTTTATTCCCGGGGTCATGGTTTGAACTGAAATTCAGTTTTTATGCATGACACTTACCTGGCAGGTATATATATAGCTGTATTTTCTGAAGTCCGACAGAATTTAAAAAACTTCCGACACACGCAGTGGTCGGCCAGGTGGTTAGTACCCATTCCCGCCGCTGGGAGGCGGGTATCAGGAACCATTCCCATTTTCTATTCATAAATTTTCTGTCGCCGGTACTGAAAACACCTGTTTTCAGTACCTCCGGCTTAGGATTTTGGAAACTTCATTTGCCGCTAAGTATCCTAATTGTCTTTTAATTTATTTACTTGGATTTGTGGCTAGGCATACGCTATCTTAAATTGATTTGAATTTGATTCATTTTTGCATAAGATATCTGAATCTAGTTAGGCTAGTTTCAGAGGGTGTTGTCTGCAAAGATAGGGTGTGGCTACCGAAAGCTTCGGTAGTTCCGCACTTGGGGGGCGCAATTAATCAGTAAACATGTCTATTTCCGTAAGGAAAAAGTATGATTCGTATGTACGCAATTAATCAGTAAACGTGTCTAATTCCGTAAGGAAAAAGTTTGTTTAGTATGTACGCTATTAATCAATTACGAAAGTCAGGGTAGTGATACTGCTAACCTTCCGGTAGACTTTATTTTGCCTAACGCTGTAGTATGGCCTACGGGTTATGACTATGTCTGCGAGAGGTGATCGCTCTCCTTCATTGTTGTGAAGAGTTCTACTTCTGTTTTTGTTACGCCTAACCCTGTAATGTTGCCTTCGGGCCCTAAAACAGTGTCTGTAGAGGTTATTGCCCTTTCTCTTATACTATTTCGATTCGTAACTTAGAATCGAAAGTGTTTGCTTTAGAGAGCAATAGTGAAGTGGCTAAGTGCAGTGACAGTGCCCCTTGTGTAGTGGAGGGTGCGTCAGATCGGCCTTATAACGCCTCTAGGTCTAGACCTCTGTCGAACTCCCAGAACCAAGGGAGAGGGCATGTCGAAAGCCGAAGGAGGGTTACAGGGAACCCCACCGATCTGGCGTGCCTTCGGCAGTTTCTGATGAAAATACCCAGATGCCAAAGTGCGTGCACATGCACGAATCCTGAAGGATTGCTTCTCGTCCTCCGAGGCGTCCTCCCCGCACAAGGGTTGGAGCTCTCGGAAGGACTCGCACCCTCTAAGAAGCTTTATAGAAGAGGACGCTTCACGTCCCTTCTCCCTCGTTATGTGTTTCAGTGAGAAGTAAGAAGGCGAAAGTTGCCTGATCACGTGTACTTCTTTCCACCAAGAAATAGGAAAAAGAAGGCAGTTTCTCTCGCTTGTTTTGACGCCTGTCAGGAGCGTGACGCTTTTCTGCACGCTTATTTGGACGATCGGCTTGAACAGGACGCTCGGATGGACGCACTCACCAGTGGACGCCGAGCGTCCTCGCCAGTGGCCGCCGAGCGCGCACCAGGACGCCGAGCGCCCTCGCCAGTGGACGCCGAGCGTCCTCGTCAGTGGACGCCGAGCGCGCACCAGACGCCGAGCGTCCTCGCCAGTGGACGCCGAGCGCGACCAGAAGCGTTTCTGTTGAACTCTTCAAGCTCTTGTTTAAGATTTGAGCATCAAGAAAGTGAACAGAACTTCGTCTTCGAAACCCAACAAGACCTCGGTTTCGTGAATTCAAGAGGTCTCTGTCAATATTATATTGCTTTTCGCAAAGGTGGATGGAGTTAAGGAAAGCTCAAGGGAAGATCTCGTTTTCTCTACCTCAGTCAAGACTTTGAGATAAGACAGTTACGGGTTATGTAAAGGCTCGACGTCCTGAACGTCAGGATTTTCGGCAACGTTCAGTAGGATTCTTGCAAAGGCACTCATCAAAAGGACGCTCTTCAGGAAAGCGCAAGACGAGACTTCCTTTGCCATACTGCCAATAAATTTAAAGCTTTTTAGACCATCTGAAAGGGTTTTTCAGATGATAGATTTTGTTAGTTTCTAGTCGAGACTTCCATGCCGATTGAGCATCGTCGTTCTACCTACCGTAAGCCCAGTCTTTTAACAGGATTCTTGTCCCTTCCTTGTTTGAGACGGGAATCGAAAAATAAAAGGCTCGACTTCCTGGATTACGTTTTGTCAATTCAGTGACTTTCCCCCATTGACAATATACTATCGTTTTGTCAAGTAAGTGGGTCTCCCCTCATTGACAAATATCTCTCTGTACCGTTAATGGGTTAGTTCTCATTGACAAACATCTCATTAACTTGATATTGCGTAAGCGAATAAGGACAAGGTTCGGAAGAGCTCTCCTTCCTCATTCGCAGACTCGTACAAGAAATAGACTTGTAGACTACGTCAATGAACGCTTATGTCCAGTATCTTAAGAAGCTGAGATGTCTGCTTCGATTCTCTAAGTTTTGTTCATGAAACTTGCCTGTCAGATATGTATGTAGCTGTATTTCCGAATTCAGCTATATATATGTCTGCCAGGTAAGTATGAACAAACTTTATTGTGATATAATAAAATTTTTTGCCTTGCGTTATTTTACTACTGGTTGGTTCAAGTCATACACGCTTGCTGTAGTTACCTCTTCGGATGGCAACCGAGAGGTCTATTGTCTACTATTTTAAGGACATTTAATCGTCACTCCCTGCAGCCTTCCAGGAGTTTCCGATTTATCTTTTACCGTTGTATGGTAGTGTTCTGACGACACAAACGCATCTATATATTTAGCGTTTTCTGTTTCGCTTAAATATACCAGCTTGAGAGTCTCTTTTTGTTCAAAAAATAACGGACCTATTTCTTCGTAGAATAGGGTAGCTGGCAACCCAGACATAAAGTTAAGAGACGACGTTCGTAAGCTGCTGGCTGCTGCTGTGTCTGACTGTCCAAGTTCCAACCGAGCCACCAGTAACAGATCGTGCGCTGTCATGCGCTGTAGGTTACGTCTCTCTCTCCTGCGGGATTGACTGACTAACCGTATCTCTGTGCTGGCGGTTACGTCTCTCCTGCGGGATTGACTGACTAACTGTATCTCTGTCCTACAATCACGGACTTTAGCCTAAGATTGAGGGGTTTTCTTACGTGAATGAATAAACGTTGCATTCGTTTTGCCTTACTATGTTCAACAGAGTTATCTCTTAATCCTTTCGGTGCTCGTTACCGCACGGTATAGAACTACGAGTCTACCGCAACATTGCACTTTTATATGCTCTCCTGCTTAGGCAAAGCGCAGCCTTATAGGGAAGTAAGCATACTTGGGGAGGGAATGGATGAGCTTGCTGGGGACCATTTCCTTCCTGAAGAAGTTTGTTTCCCCGAATAGACTGCAATTCAGACCACAGTTTTTTCTTTTCCTGCCGGGAAACTGAAATATTATTCAAGATCTAGGAATTATTCTGAACATCTCTCAGTGCGTCATGATAAAAAGAAGGTGCCGGACATCTGGATAGTGTTTCAGATGTCCTGGATCTTAATCTGAAAGAAGTAAATGCAATTCGGTAGTCCCTCCAGTCCTCGAAACGAGTTTTTGGAACCAGTGGTCCACATCAACTCTGATATTCCACAGCTCTCTCATATCTTAAGAAGTATCTTCTCTCGGTCCCTGCTCGAGTTTACGAGAAAGAGCCTATTATAACAACAGGCGTAGAATGTAACGATCATCTAGAGGTTCGTTACAGGATTGCAAAAGTCCGTACGAATCGTCTCGATCGACGGCAGCAACGATAGATTACTAACATGCTAGGTATTTTAATTAAGTGGTGTTCTTTTTATGGTTGTCTGAGAGGGTTATTTCCTCTTCAGTATGTGAAGTGTAATGTGTTACGTTAGCTTTGTGTGTGGTTCAGGTGGTCTAACTTATCCTAGCATGAAATGCCCCTGGTAAGAGAGGGCTAGGGTTTCCTGTCAACAAATTGGTCCCGTCCAGTTGTCAGACCCTTGTTATTAGCTTTCTCAACAAACAGGTCACATCCTAGTTGAGAGCTACTAAGGTTTAGCAGGCTAAGAGGCAGGACCTACGAAGTCAGCTACCTTAGCAGGTAAGGAACTTAATAAATAATTTTAAATAATTTTAAAAATTAGTTAATTTTTGAATTATGACGATGTTGCTGTCTGTGACCCACCTCCAAATGTGTCAATCAGCTATATATATACCTGCCAGGTAAGTGTCATGCATAAAAATGATATTGTTATGATACAATAAAGTTTTATGCATACTTACCTGGCAGGTATATATAATTAAATTCCCACCCTCCTCCCCTCAGGAGACAGGGTTCAGAGAAAATCTGAGGAAAACGGGAATAGTTCCAAGTACCAGCGCCACGGGAACGTGGGGGAGATCACCTGAACTACCAGTGGTCTAGCGGTTGCCGAGAGTTTTGAAAATTCTGCCAGTGCGAACAGACAACAGAGAATGTTGTTTGACAGATTTGCATCTGTCAAACAACAAAGACCTTCACGATCATTGAGGTCTGTGGAATCTCGATTCTAGCTCACCATCTACTTTTTGCCTCGCCTGTTTTCTCGGAGTCAGACACTCGTGCGAGATCAGGCGACATATAGTAGCCCTGAGTTTCTTATTGACGAAGTCGATTGCGGGCGACGTTGGGTTGCGTTGATACACCCCCAAGGTTTGCTTAGATTGAATCGCCCAGGCAGTCCAGACACTCATCCTTCAGCTAAGAATAGTGCCTTTTGGTCTTCAGGGTACAGCCTTGCTGTCCTTGATTCGTCTGACTGGTCAACTGGTCGTTCACCTGACTTTAGTACAGACTGTGCATTTCCGGATCGAAGCTTTCAATATGGAACTTAGACGTAGTCTGAAGTTCGTGATGTCAAAGCATTCGAACCTCTCCTGCCTGTTAACTTCTTGTATGTGATCAGGAAGGCCTTCTTCTAACCACCCTAGATACGACAAAGAGGGTTAGTGAGATTTTAAGCCATCGTCACAAGTTTTGGCTTTAGAGAACACAAGGAGGTGTGCTCTCTAAGCCTTTCGTTATGGCCTAAGAATGGAAACCTTTTTGTCCTTGGGCACAAGTTAGTGGGCAGGAGCCAGAGAGAGTCCTGTGCCCTGTCAGGTCTCTCAAGTTTTATCTACTTAAAATCAAGAAAGTCGAAGTCAGTCAGTCGGGCAATCTGCAGTGTTCCGAAAAAGACCAGACTTGCCCATATCGAAGTACACCCTGGTTTTAGGGTTAAGGAGTTCTTTCAAAAAATGCTCCTTCATTGTGTTTGCACAAAGATTTGAAAGCTTTTTTCTGAATGCTCACGAGGTGAGGGCGCGGCCTCGGAAGCATTTCAACAGAGCATGGCACTCAGCAACATCCTGAGTACCATGTTTTAGCGAAGCAACTCTGGGTTCACTTCACACTCCCTGCGAGATGTGAAGATGGCATATGAGATCTGCTGCTCGCTAGGGCCATACGTGTCTGCAGACACAATCTTGGGGGCAAGAAGTACTACTCATCCTATCCTGTAGAAAATGGTTAGGAAGAGCTCTTAATTTAGTTGTGGAGTCGCTGACTTCTTAACTCTGAAACGCCTAGTTAACACACATTAACTTTGGCTAGGTTGGTCAGGTGGTGATATATATAATTATATATATATATTTATTTTACTTCTTAGCCCTCATGGTATGGTCAATATGGTCTAGTCACATTGTGGTCACGCCCCCGTTGACAGATCATCTGGAGTGCACCAGCTTCATAGGTCTCTACCTCGCTGGCAACTCTAGTAAAGCAGAAGCAGACTTGGGTGACAGTAATCACGAAGTCGGCTATGCTAACAGGTGGAACCAAGATGTAAATCATCTGCATGCATTTGTGTCCCAAAATCCTTCTATTCTGTCCCTTCCCACCTCCAACGGTGGGGTTCAACTATATATATATATCTGACAGGTAAGTTCATGAGCAAAATGATATTGTTATGATACAATAAAGTTTGTTCATACTTAACTGGCAGATATATATATATTCAAGTACCCACCCACCTCCCCTCAGGGGACAGTGGAAATAAAAATTATGAATAGAAAATGGGAATGGTTCCTGATACCCGCCTCCCAGCGGCGGGAATGGGTACTAACCACCTGGCCGACCACTGCGTGTGTCGGAAGTTTTTTAAATTCTGTCGGACTTCAGAAAATACAGCTATATATATACCTGCCAGGTAAGTATGCATAAAACTTTATTGTATCATAACAATATCATTTTACCTTGTAGTTGGTGGTTTTATCTTTACTGCCATCACAACTGAAACTCCACAGTGCTTACTGTTTGATTGTAATTATACACGTTTTGGTCTTAATTCACTTCAAATTGCTCTTGAACTATGTTGCTGTTCCTGGTTCCTAAGCGCTCACTCCACACACAGTTACGGGCAGCACATGAGTACGCGGTGTATGAGGTGCAAAGCTTTATTTCCTTAATTGTTTACTTTACTTATTATTTAGTTTAACTACGTTTTTACTTAAAAATGTTTATTTATTTCATGTCTTATTATCCCTTTTTTGCAACTAAATTAACCCTGAAAAATATAAAAGTAGTATTTCTGATGTACTTAAAAGCAGACGACGCGACGAAAGTAGATACAAGCAGGTTGCAAAATGACTCATTGTTGCCAATCTAGTGGAGTTTCACATATAGGTACGCCGATGCATTTACAAACTGTTTCCATGAATTCTAGTTGTCATAGTAGGGTAAACAACTGCAAACGATCCATCGTCATTGCGCTGGCCAGGCCTTATTCACTCCATGTTTAATTGGTGAAATAAGAATACAATTACAAATTTAAGCATACCATTCAAAAGATTGAAGTTTCGTCAACATAATGTGATATATGAAAGCCCCATGCGAACTAAAATAAGCATGTGAGCTCATCGTAAAATATGTTTTCAAGGCAGTTTTGAAATCCAATATGCAGCAATCGCATGGCTGGCCATTCTAACCACAGACAATCCCATCTTTCCCAGCCATCCCAGCACTCATTTGAACAATTTTAGTGTATATATGTAACATTTATTGATCTTACTCAAGATTGCAGTTGTAATCAGTACAATAAAACATTTTGTTGCCTATATATATTAGTGAAAGTATGAAACTTTTTATTCCCGGGGTCATGGTTTGAACTGAGTTTATTTTTACCTTGTAATCGGTAGTTTTATCTTTACTGCCATCACAACTGAAACTCCAGTGCTTATTTGATTGTAATTATACACATTTTGGTCATAATTCACTCCAAATTGCACGTGAAACAGTTACGAGCAGCAGACGACAACATGTTTATGAGGTGCAAAGCTTTATTCCCTTAATTGTTTACTTTACTCATTATTTAGTTTAACTTTTCTTCAAAATGTTCTTTTAATTCATGTCTATTAACCCCGAAAAATTACAGATATTTCTGAAGTACGAGCAGACGACGGCAAAAAGACTCCTTGTTGCCAATCTAGTGAGCTTCATACATACTCATTTACAAACTTTTATGAATTCTAGTTGTCATAGTAATGCAGTAATGATAAAATTTCTGTAATATGCATATACTATGCTACAAATAGATACGCTAATTTCACTTATTTCCCCGGTTTGTGTAAGTCTTATACCCAGTTTGTAGGGTAAACACCAATTGACAACATTTATAAACAATTGAAGAGCGCAAAGAATGTCGTAGTTCCCTTGGATAAGTTGTGGTTGGAAGTCGTGTTTATGATTGTTGTGATGAAAGTGCCCCACCGTCTATGGGTACAAGTGGTGTGCAGATTTAGCACAGGAAATGGGAAGTTTGTTGACGAGCGACTCCGCAAACATCAAGATGGTGTCAATCTTTTAAACATTTTTAATTGTAAGTAAAAATTTTGAAAGCGTCATGGGGGTAGTGTTCACTGCGTTGGCCACACTTTTCATTACCCTGTATTTAAATCTTAAATTATGGCCTTAATTTCTAACTTTGGAGAAAATACTTACAGGCAATCCCCGGGTTACGACAGGGGTTCCGTTTTTGAGACACGTCATAAGCCGGAACATCGTCAAAAATCCTAAGAAACCCTTACTTTTAATGCTTTGGGTACATTGAAAACTATGTAAACTGAATTCTTATTGCATTTTTCATTAAAAAATAAAAAAACCTTCAAATATTATTTATTTTGCATTTTTGGCGTCCTATTTCACTTGCAGGATCAGTGTTGTAGGCATTGTAACCCTGGAAATAATGTCTGATGAATATAATTGAGAAGCGCCTTAGCCTTGGAATGTCGTAAGCTGAACCCGTTGTAACCCGTTGTATTTCGAAAGGAGAGTAGAGGTCTTAAGCTCCTGCTATCACCACCAACTCATGACTGATGACCATCTCCAGTGTCAGGACGTGTTAAAGTACTTTTTCGGAGGGTGGCCAAAAACACGGTAGTCAGTGAGTAGGCCAGGCCAGTCGGTTGTTTACCTTGTAAAAAATAATTTAAATTTTGTCAGTAGCTACCAAAAGGTTAGTAATGCATGTTTGCTTAATCACTTTGGATAGGTAATAGGGACCTAAATTAAACACTGGATAATAAGCTAGGAGCGTAAATGCAACATTGCATGTGAATGGATTAAGGAAAATTTATTGTTTACGGTTTTTACTGTATTGTCAGGCTATGTATATGGTAATTATGAGGGCATACCTGGTACTGGACATGGCGCACAGGCCTACTATTTTGCACAATAACTGGTAGGTAGGTAGTTACTGAACTATAGGGATGAACTGAACTACAGGGATGAGGCAGGCTGGTAGTCTGCAGTTTTATTGGGACCTTAAACTCTCTTAGGTTACCTTAATGTGTGACTAGACTAACATAGAAACTGCTGATCTTGGGTACTAGTCTTCTTACCAAGTCCCACAGGGTTAGGTATGGGATGGTGTCAGCACGGAGCGCCTACACTTTAGTTGGCCAAGAGTATCATCTGCTAGATAATTGCCTGACGAATACAAACAAGATGGCGCGACATGATGGCGGCGGAATGGAAGATAATATTTTGGTAAAACTTGACAGCTAGAGCGTATGTTTTGTTTGGCCCGATTTGTTAAAACTTGCATGAAAAGATGATAATAATATAATCATATTTTCAGGCATAATTTTTGTAAAACAGTAAGGGGGGGACCTATTAGGAGACCGGGGTTTAAGGTTGGGGGGGGGGGGGGGGGGGTGGGGGGGGGGGGGGGAAACAAACACGACTACAATTAACACTAGGAAATCCACGAAACAGCTGTGTGGCTGACCCCCTTACTATACATTCGTTCGGACATGAGTTGCACAGCCTGGCTACCTAAACTGTCCCCCTACTCGACATTCGTAGTTCGAATATATGGACAGTTAGTCTTAAGTGGACGTTTGGGTATGAGATGTGCGGCTTGGCTAACTAAACTGACCCCCAACCAAATGAACCAACCTAACCTGACTTAAGGTGTGTGTCCTAACCAGGCCAAGAGGCTTGTCCCCCCTGGACCCCCAGTATGGTAACAATGATTATGACCTAACCAAATGAACCAACCTAACTTGACTTAGGACACGTATCCTAACCTGGCCTTAATTTCTAACTTGGGAGAAAACACTTACGTACTTCAAGAGGAAAGCAGAGTTCTCAAAAGCACCACTTGGGTCATTGGTGCCTTTTGTACTTGGGTCAAATTTCGAGGCTAACATAAGCCTTGAATTGAATCACCTACTCATCCAGTTTTAACTTGTTCCTGTGGGAAATTTCCCAACATTATATGCAGCGAATTTCACGATTCAGATATAATTTCCAGTAAACAACAATCTTAAAGGATGATGGTGTTTACGCCGGCAACTGGGGAAACCTGGTAATTGTTTAGGAAGGAGCTAGACAACATTTAAATAATTAGTTAAACCCCAGAATAAGGTTATGGTTTGCATAAATTTATTATGTATTCATGATAATTCATTTGAAAATATTTGTTGTTGTAAAAGTAACCAGATTCCTGACACAAATTTCATCAGTTTTGGAGAACTTTAGCTACGATGTGTTCGAGCTTAACTATTTTTTTATTACTGTTGCCAGTTGGTTTGTGTTTGCCCTCCAAACTTGGGATAAGACTTACCTTGGAAATAAGTGAATAGAGCGTATCTTTTTGTAATATACAGGCAGTCCCCGGCTTACAGCGTTCCGAGGTTACGGCACTTTCAATTATATTCGCCAGAAATTATTTCCAGGTTTATTGTGCATGTTCCAGGGTTACACCGCTTATGTCGCCGATCTAGCGGAAGAAATATGACTTAAAAAATCGCCAGAAATTATTTCTAGGTTTACAGTGCCTGTTCCAGGGTTACACCACTTACGTCGCTGGTCTAGCGGAAAAAATGACTTAAAAATCCAAATTAATCATTGTATGGTTTTTTTGTGAAAAATGCAATAAAAATGCAGCTTACATAGTTTTTCATACTCCCAAAGCATTGTAAGTAAGGTTTTCTAAGGATTTTTGACAATTTTCTGGCTTAAAATGATTTTCTGCTTACGGCGTCTCGAGAATGGAACCCACGTTCCCGGGTTACGACGCCTACAGCGCTGATCTAGTAGAAGAAAAATTACACTATAAATGCAAAATAATCAATATTTGATTTTTTTATGACATTTTTTTTTTTTTAATGAAAAATGAAATAAGAATGCAGTTTACATAGTTTTGAATGCATCCAAACCATTTTTCTTAGGATTTTTTACTATCTTCCGGCTTACAACAATATTCGGCTTACAAAGCATTTCAAGAATGGAACCCCCATCGTAACCCGGGGACTGCCTGTATATATGCAAATATTGTTTAAATGAGTGCTGGGAAGGACGTGGCCACAACTGTAGAACCAAATTGCACTCGCAACCAGACACGACATATTGGAATTAAAAACTGCCTTGAACACATTTTACAAAGACTTCACATGCTTATTTTACTTCGTATGGCAGTTTCGTATATCTCATTTTGTTGACGAAACTTCAATCTTTTGAATGGTATGCTTAAATATTCAATTAGTATATTGTTTCACCAGTTAAATAGAACGAAAAAGTGGCCTTTAATTGTATCAATGGTTGCACAGTGGTGCTTAATTAACCCTATATAATTTCTAATGTAACTGCCTTACTTAAACTAACCAAACCTCACTTTGCATCCCTTACAGACCCCCAAAGTAACATTGTTGATAGGGATGTAGGCATTCACTGTTTATTTTTTGGATGTGTCTTGTCTTTCTTTTCTCAAGTAAATTTGAAAAACCTAATAACAATTCTGATTCTTTAAAATAGCATTTGTTGTGCGATTTAGCCTATGTTAGGAATTGAGTTATACTTTGCTTGAGCACTGGCAAAAAATGTGGGTTGTGTGCATTTGTGAGACTAGCCATCTTTGTTAGGGCATAGGAACCTTTACCAAGCTTCCATTTGTTCTAACAATGAAGCAAGCAGGCTTTTGTCATTTGTATGGATTAACTAAAGCAAAAGTTTTCCTTTGTTTTATAAAAAGTTTTTGCAATTGAGTACACTTAGTAATGTCGTGCCAGTTCTAAAGAGTAGTACATCTGCAGACTGCAGTAACTATAGGCCTATTTCTCTTCTTTCTCTGCTCTGCAAAGCTGAAGAAAAACTTATTTTTAAGCCACTACAGATATGTGGAGTCAAAGGATTGTAAGCTGTTAGTCAATATGCATATAGGTAAGTAGCAGTTAGGCACCTGTGATGCTCTCTTAGATTTGACTTGACATTTGCAAGAGGACTTTAAAAATAAGGGTTTTGACTTTTGAGATTTTAGTGCTTCTTTTGATTTAGTAGATCACGAGGCTTTATTCATAAACAGAATCTGGGAGTGGGTGGATACCCAAGTCTCAGAATTACTTAAGATACCCATACAGGTAGGCAGCAGCAAGTTGCTGTTGTTTGGTTTTATTACTGCCCTCCACAAGGATGATTGCCTCTGGTGGGCCTTTGTACATTTTCTAGATAAGTTACTTCTTATATTTTATAAGTCTTTAAGTGTTTTCTTATCGGCACGTATTGTAGCTTTTGCAGAATAGGAGTCTTTAGTTCTTTTTTCTGTTTGCTTTCTTGTATGATTTTCAAATCAGACAGAATTTTTTTGTATAGTTTTGGTATGCAATGTTCAAATGCTCTCTCACTTGACTTACAATTTGTTCTAGGTTCAAATAGCCTGTATGCTTCACTTGCATGTCTGATCACTATTCGTTTCAAGTCTATAGAAACTTAGGCAGTTTCTTAGATATCTTGGTTCACCATATTTTAGTGCTCTAAAGACTACGAAGTATTATAGTTTGTATTATATTATTGCTTTTACTGAAAGCCAATGTAGCTCAATTAGTGCTAGGTTTATTCTGTCATGGTAACATAATCCTTTTATTAATATGGTGTTTCTGTTTTGTATATCATATCCAAATAATATACACTCAGCTTTGTCTTCATTTAGTTTTAGTTTCTTTGTTGACATCCACTTTTTTACATCTTTCATTATTGCATCAATTTTACTAATGGCCTCTTTTACTGTTTTGACAGGAAAATAGAACTGAGTACATATCAACAGCATGCAGTTGCTTGTTTAGGATTCTAGGTAATTCAGTTGTGTAAATGCCAAATAGCAGTGGGCCCAGGGTGCTGCCTTGTGGCACTCCTCTAGTTAGCTTTTCTTTTCTGATTTCACATTTGACAAACCACTTTAACTTTCCTGTTTTCTAAGTAGCTTTTGTAATATTTATGTACACCATCGTCAATGGCTACTGCTCTCAGGTCTTCAAACAGCAGATTATGGTCAACTGTGTCAAATGCTGCACTTGGGTTGAGCATAATCAGGATACCACATTTTTACATCATTTGTAATTGCTCACAATGTAGCTTCATCAAGTATAATGTAGAGTTATTTCAATTGTTTCCACGTTTGTTTATGAACTACAGTTTCCATAAGTTTTGATAAGTAGGGTAGGTTCAGTATTGGCCCATAGAAGCAAGATTTTTTTTATCACCTTTTCTTTTGTAAGCCAACTTTATACAAGCAAGCTTTTCACTATTTGGGACAATATCAAAATATAGCTCACACAGTTGATCGAAGATTTTTGCCTCTTTTAAGTCGCTTCTGGGAAACTGGTAATTTTCACAATAGGTGTTTTTTGTTTTTTCATTTTTTTTTCTCGGTTCTTCAAACTTAATGAATTTGCTCGTACATTATGACCACTGGGAGATTAGAATGGACTACTTTTTCTAAACTATGACAGATTCTTTCTATTTTTTCTTCAAAGTAGTTCACAAAGTTATCAGCCAGGTAGTTCCTCGCTGGATGAGTGGTTTTCGCACTCGGCTGCCAATCCGGTGGTCCGAAGTTTGATTCCCGGCTCTGCCAACGTGGAATCAGAGGAATTTATTTCTGGGGATAGAAATTGATTTCTCGATATATTGTGGTTCGGATCCCACAATAAGCTGTAGGTTCCTAGCCACATAAAAATATCTAATCCTTCGGGCCAACCCTAGGAGAGCTGTTAATCAGCTCAGTGGTCTGGTTAAACTTAAGATATACTTATCAGCCAGGTTCTTGGTCACAGGTTACATTAGGTAGAACTTTTTCTCTTGAGTCCTACCTAGTATTCCAGATAAATTATTGTGGATTTTCTTAGGAATTTTCTCTTCACTAAGTATTTTATTTTAATATATTTTCTTGGTTTTCAATTTCTGGCTGCTTTATACAGTGATAAATTTACATTTCTTCTTGATTTTTGTTTATTCTTTTCCATAGATATTCAATTTTTCTTAGCTTCACATAATTCGATGTTAATCCATTTGGTATTTTAACTATTATTTGCCTTCATGTGCAGGACTTTCCAATTTCAAGCGCTTTGATTCAGTCTCTCTACTGCACCACGAGTCAAGTCTTCACTCAATTGTTGGCACTTCTAGGTATATCAGTGTTTCATTTTACCTCAGGGGTGTGCAACCTTTTCAAATGATGGGCCGCTAGTGAAAAATCTCAAGTTGTGGAATGCCGCACATCAGGGTGTTAGAAAGGCGTGCTTAGTAAAAATCCAACTGCCAGATTAGTCTTGGACAGGTATTCCTTGTTTAACATTGCGTTTTCGTTCCAGTGACCACATCATTAAAAGAATTAGTCACTAAAGGCATTATTCTCTTTATTTCGACTAGGTAATAGCATTTAATTTTCAGTCATACACATAACTAGTTTCTGACGTAGCCTACTAGTACTTGGTAGAGTTCTCACAATGCATTTTACATTTTATTACTCATTTTAACTTCATTTTATAACACATTTAGCCTACTATAGTAAGCCAATACAGTGCTATACTTATTTAGCAGTCTTTTTCATATTCTAAATTTGGTATTTCATAATTATCGCTATTAGATTCTTTGTCATTTATTTTTATTGTAGAGGGTGGTGGAGAAAAAAAGTAATGAATGAATTTATGTGATCACATGGCATTTGAATCAGTCAAAATGTAAACAAAGCACAATGCCATCTATTGAGGAAAGTGAACACTAAACTATTTGCTAATGGTATAAGGATTTTCTAGCATTGATAAAGATTTATGCTTGCACTTCTTACCTCGAGTATCATATAATCTCATATCGAATATGTATGTAAATACACAGTTGTATAAAAACTATCAAACTGTATTACATGTATGTCTTTCAAGCATAAAAATTATCAAACTGTATTGCATGCAAGTCTTTCAAGCATACTAAGAGTAAGGAATCGGGCATGCCAAATGTCTTCTTGTTTTGATTAAAAGGATTGACTTGGTAGAGACTTCTCCTGAGGATTATTTTAAAAAATATATTTATTTTCAAGGTAATATTAAAAACATATTTGACTTCACACATTTTCTTTCCCTTACTAAGAATTCACACGTTTCTTTTCATTACTAAGAATTATTCTCACAAAAACAGGGGAGATATGGCATTTTTGTTGTCTTGAAGTTGTAAACAAACGTGGGGCCTCACGTTTGGCCTCACAACGAACTAATGGCGGCTGAATTAACCAACCAGGGGAGTTCCCAGACCATAGAATGCTTACTTTTAAGAGGTTCAAATGTATAGTTGTTGTTGTTGTTGTTTTAAGGTTTTCAAAACCTAGGCTAGGCTAGATTATTGGCACTGAATAGCCTTTCTCTTGGCCGCCATTGGCAATTTTTTATTTTCATATTGTTTTTTGTTTCTCTCTCTTCATGTCGTCGTAACTCGGAATTGTTGTAAAACAAGTATGAGGAGTACCTGTATTTCTAAATTATGAAAAACATTCTGTAGCATAAAAAGGCTTTCACAGGTCATGTAAATGTAATAAATAATAATTTTTTTAAAATCATACTATGACCTATGCAAATCAAAAAATCTAAAGAAGTAGGTAAAACAAAAGCGCCCATTTTCCTTTGATGTTTTGTTTTTTGTTACCAGTAGCCATTGCTTTAAAATTATCTGTAAAAAAAGTCATAACTCCTATTAGTGCAGGAAATGCATAGTTACAAGGCTTGTTATAAAATACAATCACACTTTTCAGAGATTTATAAAATACCGAGGAAAAAAAACTACACTCATGCATGAGCCACCACAACACCAGTCACTGTCTGACTGAGGCAGCCAATTTTCTCGGATGTATTGGTCCTGACAAGTGAAAGCTAGAACAATAGCTAAAATTACAGTTTACTGAAATAATCTGTGGTGGTCATTCAGACTAAATCTCTCTCTCTCTCTCTCTCTCTCTCTCTCAAAACACAGATATAGGAACAAGCCAGAAAAAGTCAGTTGAAGTCCTAAATTGTTAAGCGTTCCTGGCATAATTCTACAAAACTGTAAGGCACAGTTCAGTTAAGTAGGTAATATGAGAGTTCTGTTATTACAAAAGCATGAAGTTAAATTGTTTGAAGATGCATTGAGTTTTTCATTCAGGTGTGCTTTGTTAATCCTCCCTCAGGAAAATGGTTCTCCCCAAAATTATTACAACAAAATGGTATGGTGAGGGGAAGTCAGTGTTAGAATTCAAAAGAGCGGCTCAGCTGAGTGATGATGAATCAGAAACTTCTATCAAGAAGAGTGGAAAAATAATTTGTTATATGTCTTCATTGTTCATAAGGTATGTCAAGTAGATTTTTGTTGCTGTTACTGAAATTTATGTGCTGTGATACCACCATTATAGTTATAAAGTAATTCAGCCAAACCAAAGACCTGTGCACCACATTTTTGGAGTTTTACATCAGGAAGCTGATGCTTTGTTGCAGTTACCTTTGTAATTGAAATTGACAGTAGGATTTTATTTTATACATCATATAAGTAATTTACCAAGTAATTACGTACCTATACTTTCTACTCACATGACAGTTAAAATTTGTAGTTTGTGTTAGCGATTGAATTGTTTTTTGTCTAGGTGACTTAACCCTCCCACTATTGGGAACCATATGAACAACCAAACAGAGGAGCTCACTTCTTCTCTGCTGGAGTTCAGTGTAACATCAGATGTTTGTGGCAGCTTTCTTTGGTGTTTTGCTTCGCCTTTTCTTTGGGTTTGGTGACATATTCGTATCTTTGGTAGCTTTTCCGCTGAAGTTAGTGAGTTCGGCAGTCCCTTGCATTAGCAATATGTCAAATTTAAGCGCCTCCAGTGGTAAGCGAGTTCAGCAGTCCCTTGCATTATCAATATGTCAAATTTAAGCACCTCCATTGGTAGATGTTGTAAGGAGGGCTGCAAGACCCGAATGATTAGTATAACGTATGATGGTTTAAATGTAGAGGTGAAGAATGTATATGATGGGATGAGAAGCAGTGGAAGAATTTGAGGTCTCATTTAGACAAGTAGAACGGACAGAAAGCTTAGGGCTCAGAGGTTAGAACCTATTAACATTTCTGTGATTAACCAAACAAAAACTTCTTTCAGTTTTCTTCTGAAGATTGAAAAAGAAACCCACAAATTCAATTTGTAACTTGTTTACTTCTAAGTATTTACATTAAGTTTTACTCCACACTCGAGTACTTTCAGGCCCTTCTGTGGCCCATTCTCAAGAGATGTTTGGGATGTTAGCCTGGGTCAAGGCCCAGCAGTCTTCTGGAACTTCTTCTCGTTGTGCTGTCATTTATGCGATGGCTGTTCTGGTTTTCTTGAGAGTTGCCAATCCCCTCTTGTCGCTCTGATATCCTGAGCTGATGGTCAATGGAATTCACCCTTGTGGTAAGGGTGTGGTCACCGAAAGTCTGTTGGGCAGGAAACCTAATCTCCAGGTCAGCAGGGTCAATCTTAGCTTCTTTTAATATCAAAGCTCGGCTTATGGGATCTTCTGAGGTAAAACCTTTGTTTCCTTCAATTACTTTGATCTCTCTGATAAGCGCACCTTCTACTACCCTCCTGTGACTAATTTTGTTGCTTTTGTATATAAGCCTACTGTTTTTGAAATCCATCCTATGGTCATTTTCCCAACAATGTCTAGCTATAGCACTCCCCTGAGAGTTAAGCTGTACTGCCCTTCTATGTTCTTGGACTCTAGTCCTTATTCCCCTACCTGAATAAACATAATGAGGGTATTTTCAATCCAAACATCGAAATAGGCGTCTTCCTTGAGTTGATCAAATTGTGTGTCAGTGATACTTATTTCACGTTTGAGGGACATGTTTACAAACAAAAATATGGAGTAGCTATGGGGTCCTCATTATCACCTATACTCGCTAACATCTATATGGAATATTTCGAAACTAATTTAGTTCCTAATGTGAATGTCCCTAACTTAAAACTGCAAGGATGGTGGAGATACGTGGATGATATTTTTGCTATTCTGCAAGGGGATGGAAATAAAATAGAAACTTTTCTAGATGAGCTCAATAAGTTTGATAACAATATCCAGTTCACTTTAGAGAAAAGTAACAATAATAAACTGCCCTTTTTAGACATACTCATAGAAAGAAAAGAAACAGGATATGAATTCAGCACATATAGAAAGCCCACACATACAAACTCATATATTCATTTCTTCTCTTTTCATAGTCATGATATAAAAATAGGGGTTCTAACAGGTTTATTTCTTAGGGCAATGAGAACGTGTGACCCTTGCAAGATAGAGCAAGAAATAAATTACATCGATAAAAGCTTCGATGCATTAGCATACCCGGAATGGTTCAGAAAAAGGGCACTCAACAAAGCTAGAAAAATATTTTACAGAGCGAATGTAGAGAGTACATGGAATAAAGAAAACAAGAAAATAGTTGCCCTCCCTTTTATGCCTAAAATGAAACAAATCACTTCAAAAATGAAAGAAAGTCAATATAAATTTGTATATACATTTGATAATACTTTAAAAAACAAAGTATGTAAAAATAAATTGGAAGGAGAAGACAGTAATACAGATGATGTAGCGGGGGTATATATAATCAATTGCAATAATTGTGGAGACAGATATGTGGGGGAATCAGGTAGGGGAATAAGGACTAGAGTCCAAGAACATAGAAGGGCAGTACAGCTTAACTCTCAGGGGAGTGCTATAGCTAGACATTGTTGGGAAAATGACCATAGGATGGATTTCAAAAACAGTAGGCTTATATACAAAAGCAACAAAATTAGTCACAGGAGGGTAGTAGAAGGTGCGCTTATCAGAGAGATCAAAGTAATTGAAGGAAACAAAGGTTTTACCTCAGAAGATCCCATAAGCCGAGCTTTGATATTAAAAGAAGCTAAGATTGACCCTGCTGACCTGGAGATTAGGTTTCCTGCCCAACAGACTTTCGGTGACCACACCCTTACCACAAGGGTGAATTCCATTGACCATCAGCTCAGGATATCAGAGCGACAAGAGGGGATTGGCAACTCTCAAGAAAACCAGAACAGCCATCGCATAAATGACAGCACAACGAGAAGAAGTTCCAGAAGACTGCTGGGCCTTGACCCAGGCTAACATCCCAAACATCTCTTGAGAATGGGCCACAGAAGGGCCTGAAAGTACTCGAGTGTGGAGTAAAACTTAATGTAAATACTTAGAAGTAAACAAGTTACAAATTGAATTTGTGGGTTTCTTTTTCAATTTCTGTGATTGACTGTAACATACCTCCTTCCCTGTTTTTATGCTTAGCCTCCACCCTGAGTCCCCCTAACATTTTACCATCAACTCCTGTACCTTGCTATGTTGCTTCCGAACCCAATGCCATGACCAGCCTCAAAAGTAAATTTGATTGCAAATTTGACTTTTTATTCAATACTGTATCTGTTGAGAGTCAGTTAAGGTCCTATATGGATCAGATGGAGGAGGTTGCTGTCTGTTCCGCTGACTCTCCAGTCACCCTTTCTTATAATTCGGTAGCTCATGATTCAGACAGCTGTTGGAAGTGCATCAGTGTCAGTGTGTATGAGGTGTCCTCTGATTTAGGCAAGTCTCGTCCTACTAAGAGAAGTCACATTGGTGAGGTCTCTCCTATCGCGGCCAAGCTCACCAGGGAGCCTCAACCTGAACCAGGTTGTAGTTCATGGCGCAGCCCGGAGTGTTTTTCATCATGTTCATTCAGTGCTCTTGGTATTTCTTTGTCATCTGGTTCTTTTGTAGTAGAACAACGTGGGTATTTTTTGGCTACTTTTCCTGTTTCCAGCTAGCTGCTGCTGTTTTGCCTGCCTCTCCCTTTCTTATGAGGAATCAAGTGGACTCCGGTACGCATCTCCCCAAGACGGTTCTTTCCTCATCGGCAAAGAAAGCCTTAAAGGAGGTGGAGGGTTAGTTAGCGATGAAGAAGGAACAAGGCAAGACCACCTTTGCTTTTCTGCCAGCAAGACTTACAGCCAGATCTCTCTTCTATTCCACAGGAAAAGCTCCATCCTTGGGAGGTGCAGACTATTCCCAAAGTGACTTCTCGGGACTTCTTGATTCAGCTAGACGTTCTGCCTTCTCATTAGTAATGTGTTTTTCACCTCTTTGGAGTTTGATCATTTAGTGAAGGATTTGTTTAAGGTCCCAAGGTGTTCAGTTTCCTCAAATGATGATTTGGGCTGTCACCAGGAAAGTTGAGGACATCGATATTTTGGTGACAGATGTATCATCGGATTGGCTTTACATTTTATCATGTGCAGATGAAGCTGTTGGAGATGACTTCTTGGAGGTTGCTTCCCTTTTTTCCATTGGGATATTTAAAAAGAGGGCGTTTTGGTTCTCCTTCAACACCAGAGGAGTGACTTTCATTCAGAAGTTGGTTTTATATTTTCCCTACGACAAGAAGTACCTGTTTCCTCAATTGGCTGTGAAGGAGATTGCCACTGATCTTCTGAAGAATCTACTCATGATCCAGCGCAGTCCTCAAAGCGCCCATAGGAGTTATTCTTCATTTGCTGCAAAATCGATCTCTCCCCTGCAGCAGCAGCCCTTACTGTTCAAGATCTGCATCAGTGCCCAGTTCAGTGCTAGGTCTGTCGAGAGCACCTCAGTCAGACCTGTTAAAAATTTGTGCTCTTGTAGGACCCAGGCTTCTTTTCTGGGAGAGGTAGAGTGCAAGAGTTGTGGACCCTTGGACAATCAAGGTGGTGAAAGACTGATGCTCTATCCCATAATCAGTCAGTGCTGTCATCCATCCAACCTGGGGGGACTGGATGATCACCCTGGATATGCAGGTTGTGTATTTCCACATTCCAGTATACCAGGACTAGGAATTACCTACAATTTGTCTTTAAGGCAAGGTCTACCAGTTTAAAGCTTGTTCCGGTCTCTCCATGGCTCCATGCGTCCCAGCTCCTCTCTCTAAGTGGCTGCACCTGCTTGCTAGGCATCAACGTATGCATATACTTGGATGACTGGCTCCTCCATTCATTGTCACAGGATCAATGCACGAAGGTTCTACCCAGAAAAATCTGCTAACCACTGAGGAAATTCTGTATTTGGGGATGAGGGGAGATACTTCAGTTTTTGGGTTTTTCCATCCCCAAAGAGAATACTGCCATGTCTTCAGTCATTACAGAATCTCCTTGCACTAGAGTCATGTTCAGCCAATCAGTGGATGAGTCTGCTAGGGACTCTCTTCCATCAAACAGTTAGTGGTGTTAAGACTGCTACACATAAGACCCCTTCAATTCTTCCTAAGAGGAAGCTGGAGCAGGAAGGAGCAACCAGATTTGGTGACATTTCCCACAGGCAACTTACAGGTTTTTGGGACTTTGTCCCGGGAACAACAAGATCTCCACACAACTTAAAATACTGACTGCTGTTCATCTAAGATAAATGAGTTGGGAAGTCCGTGGTGGTGCATTCCAACAACACCACCGTGCTTTCCTACATAAAGAAATAGGGCGGAATAGACTATCTGTTTTTGAGGCAGCAAAGGCACTGCTCCTCTTGGCAAATCAGTATCTGGTTGAGATCGTCACCCGATTTATTCACAGGAGGAAGAATGTCTGCATACGAATTAAGTTGGCAAGGACAAGTCCTTCCAACAGAATAGATTCAAAACCCAGCTGTGTGCAGCAGCTCTTGTAAATTATGGGGCAGGTCGATGGTTCACTATCCTACCCCTAATTTCCAAAGGATTTCAAACACAGCCAGGTTTAGAGTCCATTCTTTTCGCCGCATCAAAGAACCACCGCCTTCCTCTATTCTGTTCGCTAGTTCTGGATCTTTTGGTATGGACAAAAAATGCATTGCTCGTGAATTGGTCGAACATAGACCTTCCCTCCCTTCGACATGGTGAGGGAAGTAATCAACGAATTCCTATTGCACCAAGATGAGACGATGACATAGATGGCCCCTTTTTGGCCTCATGAGGAGTACTTCTTTGATATACTGAGGCTTTTAGTGGATTTTCCCAGACTGCTACCTCAAAATCCACATTCAAACAATCCCACATTTGGAAATTCTATTAAGGTCTTTCCACTCCGACTGGATTTTCTAGGTAAGCTGTGGCTGCTATTTCAAAATGTAGACATCATTCCTCCAACAGAGTCCACCGTCCAGGTGAGCAATTTCTGAGAGTGGTTTAGCAGCAGTGATGACATCTCTTCTACTAAAACCACTGTAGTTCAGATAGTGGACATCCCTCTTTTTCCCAAGAACCGTCAGGGGTGCTCTACATCTGCCATCAAAGGATATAGGGCAATGTTGGGGTCTGTGTTTACACTGTTTAAACATAGGGGTATAGATTTGGTACAGGCCGTACGAAGAAAGATGTCTAAGAATACTATTTCTTTTTGGATACGGGAAGCCATCAGACAGGCACACTTGGCGCCTCATGATTCCACCACCACGTCTGTGCAGGCTAGAGTGCAGGACGTTAGGGGTATTGGTCCCTCTGGCTTTCAAAAAGAACTTGTGCTGAGCGTTGGTACTTGGTTACGCCTGTCCGTGTTCACCTCTTTTTATCTTAAGGATGTTGCCCACAGATCTGTGGACACATTTTCCCTGGGTCCTGTGGTGGCTGCCCAACAGGTTGTGTAACTCATAGTTGCCCTTAACAGGCCACTTTTGTATCTTACCTAAGATGATTGTGTGGTAAGATGATTGTGTGGATAAGAGAATGAGTGAGTTGGCTAGTCTTTCTTTCTCTTGTACCTTTCCTTCTTCCTTCGGGTTATGGAATAGACACGTCATTCGCTGGACTGGTCTGTACAGGTAAGGTAGTCATACTGATAGTGTGGTCGCTTAATTTACAAATATCCAACCCTCTATTTGGTAGCATATGCTCCATTCCTTAGCAAGGAGGAGTTGGGAATAGTACAAACCCTGGTGTATTGGTTTGCTATTGGACAGTCAAAGTTTCTCTTTGGTTCCCTATACAATGGTTCTCCCACATATCGTTGTACGTCACTCAGTGTCTGAGTGGTTGGAGATCAATTTATCTAGCTTCTCAAAGGGCTCCAGTCCCTCTGCAGAAGTCATTTCTTCTGGAAGCTGGACTGGTGGGTAGGCTCCCAACCGGTTTAGGATGTCTTTTACCTCCCTCCAAGTATAAGTCTATACTATTGTTAAGACCGAAGGTTTGTTCGCGTATGAACAAATGACAAATTTTCTAAGACAATTTGTATTTTTCATAGCTACAAACCTGAGTTCTTAACATTATACTGCCTGCCTCCAGCTGCCCCTTTGTATGTTAATACATCCTGAATTGGGAAAGATTGGCGTAGGTGACTTCACCCGATCTACACATGCGTTGCCAGATATCACAAGATTCCTTGCTTGCGTCTGTTTTTTAACCAGATCCAGCTAGGTGCTAGAAGTTATCCTATTGTTAAGACCTCAGGTTTGTAGCTATGAAAAATACAACTTGTCTTGGAAAATTTCATTTCACAAGGAAGCCATTCAAACAAACAATCAAAGGCATGCAGAAGCTGAAAGTGGCTTCAGTTTGTTTGTTACAGAGCTGAGTTACTTTTACAGTAGTAAAATATTTTAAAAATGATTGTCACTAAAAAATTATTGTCACTAGATTGGTATTTTACCGAAACAAAAATTTGGGCAGTTCAAGTGAAAGTGAAAGAAATGGGCGAATAATCACCCCAGCCCAGCTGATAAGTCAGTGGGGAGAGCAGAGCCCTACTTCCCTCGACTCTCCTCTTTCTCATCTCCCTCAGCGCACCTAACACTGCCTCAAGCAAGCTTTTTTTTTTTTTAATTGTATTGCATTTGATTGTTTTCATGTTTTATCATTAATTTGTGAAATAACATTTTAATTTTTATGTGAATTGGTATTGCTTTTATGTACATACTGTAGTAAAGATTTTACTCTTCTCCACAACAGTACCGCGACACACGATAACTTAAAATCATTCATTCATTATTCCTCAAAAATATAAATGCCCCCACCACTACCTCAAGTTAGCTGTGTAACACCGCAATTATGAATTTTTTTTAATCGTTTATGCTAAATTTTACTGTGAAAAGCGTGAAAAGCTGTTCTTTCATATACAATTTTGTTAAATATTGTTCAACCAGACAGTCCTCACTCTGCACACCGAACACTTGCTTGATTAAAATGTTTTTTTTTTTCATTTTTGTCTGTATTGCATTTGATTGCTTTGTATTGCATTTGAGTGCTTTCATATTTTATCATTACGTTAACTATCTCTTATCTTATCTCCTGAACATATCAACGCTCCCTCGTTCAGTCTCAAGTCAGCTGGGCGTGACATCACCGCGTTTTGTATGATTTTGTACATCTTTTATGCTAAATTTTATATTGCTTTATACTTTTATTTTTGTTGAATATGGTTAGCATTACATTATATATTGTAAATGAAAAGAAAGTTGAATACAAGTTGTTGAGAAACTACAAAATTTTCTCAAATTTAGTTCGAAAAAACAGTTTGACATAAACATTTGACAAACGAGGTACCACTGTTTTTAAATTTAAGTAAATGCATGTATTTTTTTTATTGGGTAATATGCCAGACTTCATAGTGGGCATAATGCTGTAGTAATTAAAAAGAATTCTTGTATACTACTAAGGAAGCACATTTCTTTGTTGGTGTTGTGGTTGGTACCAGATCCTACTTTGTAATGTGTAACTTCATTGTATAGGATCAAAGTGCTGTATTTTCACATTTATTTTTATCACTTTTACTTTTTATTTTTTGTTACTTATGTTTCTTTGTTCTTTCTAGTGAATATGAAGAAAGGGTTCCAGCACAATTAGAGGACAAAGTTGCTGCTGAAACTAGTGCATCAGTACCTTTAAATGGTGATTCTCTTCATTTTGATGGAAAAGTAAGTTTTATGAGGAAACTCTAGTTAGTGGCAGCAAAGGTATTGTGAAGAGTTTTGACTTTTTTTTTCAGATTAGAGCACAGTTTTTTTTCTTAGTGCTGTCCATTTTGAATGAGTTTAAGTGTTGGTATTTGTAATTCTTTTTATTTCATCATTTTATTACTTTTTTTTTTCATCTTTACTGTATAAGTAAAAGTAACAAACTATTAATCATAATCTTCATGAAATGAAGCAAGAAATTGGGAAGTATTTTGTTCCTTGCCAACTGTTAGTAATAGACCTGTTTGTTCAAGGGTATGTATTAGAATGGAATAGGAAGGAAAGGAAGTGGGTTTGGTATGTATCCTTATAGTACAAGGTTTCTAAGAGACAGTGGCAGCTTGTCAGTAGGCATTGTGGAACTGCAGCACCCCCGATAGATTTCATATGCGCAAAATTAATGAATATGACAAATTAAGGTAGGTCATCAAGGTACCGCCTGAGTCTGAAGAACCTCCCATGTGGCTATCTAGCCACATGGGAGGTTCACCATTTTCCCTCCATACATGAGAGGTATAGAATACCACATAGGAGGTTTTTCAGACCTGGGCGGTACCTTGGACTCGACTGATGGTATGGTACTTATTCTGCAAGCATTTTCACCTACTGAGTTGGACGACCAGGTGAGATTTGTTTTTTCCTCCATGAATAAGCAGTATAGCTTACCACATGGAGATACTTCAGACTCAGACGCTACCTTAGACTTAACACTAACGTTGAAGTACCTTCTTTGCAAATATCCTCAGCTCCAAGTTATATAAATAGGTGAGGATACATGCATTTATACATAGCAGGTTGTTTATGAGTTACCTACATATGTTCCTTGGTCAGGTCGGGCTGAATTGGATTGATCCCACCTCCGTGTAAATGTTGTTAATTGGGTTAATTCAGGTGTTCAGGGAGTATTGCAATATGAAGTTTTCATAATAAAAGTAATATTGTAATACTTACCTGAACGATTCCCACCCTCCTCCCCACTTCAGTTTGATAGTGAATGATTCAATTTGAGGAATCAGGCCTCTGGTGGCCGGTATTTGCAGCTCATTTGCCTAGATGTACCTGCAGCTTTGGTAACACTGACACTTAAAAATTACCAACTTAGTGGGTAAATATGTGGGGATATAGTTCGGACTGGTCAGTGACCGGGGCTAATTCAGGTGATCAGGTAAGTATTACAATATTAGTTTTATTATGGAAACTTCATATTTTTATATAACCTCTGAGATATTCTCATACTCTTCTGTCAGTCCGTCCACTTTGTGTTTGTTTATGCAGTTAATACCAAGGAATTTAGAAATAAATTATGTAACAGTACCCCTATGAATGATAGCTACGAGCCACCACTGCTAAGACTGTTTTGTGATATTTTAGATGTAGGGAACTAGCTCTAAAAAATAAATATAATTTGAGGTGTAGACATCCATTTTAAGGATGGGAACATGACTACATTTGGAAAAGCAACGTAGTAGATAAATTGAGGAATCACCAAAGGTGACATCAGATCCTTAGTCTGCCTTTGACATGATGAAAATGAACTCTGATGCAAAAGGCTGAGTTGAAAATGAACTCTGATGCAGAAGGCCGAGTTTAGAGGAACCAAGATTTTTTTAAAATAAAAACTTTGTTTACCTTAATAAGCACACACTCCACATCATTTCTGCTTTCAAAAATGAGTATTGAGACTAAACTGTTTAGTTCTTGTTTAGGGTTTACTTATTAGTAGTAAGTATATAATATACAGCAACATGTTGCATCATTAAAATAATAATATTTTTCCAGGTCTATATTTGCCCACCTGATGTACCACATGCAATATGGCAGTCATGGCATGAACACTGGGAAAATTGGAAGGAAATTTACATTCCACTGTCATGGATTCAGAAGAATCGCAGCCTCTGTAAAGATTCCCATGTAGAATGGCATGACTCTTACATTCAAGACTATCCATGGGTAATCCCTGTCATTCAAGATGGACTTGATGAGATTATGTATACATCTGATTCTGTGTCTAAAGACAAAAGTGAAGAGGAGCTCCTGGAAAAAGCTGACACTGTAGAGAAGCCCCAAGAAAACACCAACACTGAGGAGGAGCCTGAAGAAAAGGCAGACACTTACAGCAAGCCCCAAGAAAAGACTGACACTGATAGGAAGTCACAAGACGAGGCATACACTGACAAGAACCTTCAAGAAAATGCAGAAACTGATGAGAAACCCCAAGAAAATGTAGAAACTGATGAGAAACCCCAAGAAAACTTAGAAACTGATGAGAAACCCCAAGAAAATGTAGAAACTGATGAGAAACCCCAAGAAAATGTTGATACTGAGGGCAAGTCACAAGGAAAAGCAGATGCTGTTGGCAAGTATCAAGTTGAAGCTACTGCTGAAGGCAAGTCTGAAGATAAGGCAGGCACTGAGGGTAGAGCTCATTTAAATAGTGACGCAAAAGATAACCATCTAGATTCTGAAACAAAAAAGAAATTGGATAAACTTTATGCTGAATTTTCCAACAGTAGGTACTGGGTACATTTGAGAAGCTTCCTGCAAAATAATGGTGTACCGCCCAGTGAAAGTCTGGTAAGTTTTTTCAGGGAACAAGGCCAAGTTGATTATTGTAAAGGTATGATTAAGCCTGGGGATTCTATCGAAGACTTTACAGTGGTTAGTGCTGAGGACTTGGATATTAATAAATGTGAAGAAAATGGTAATGGAGGTAAAGTGCAGTCAGATGAAGTTAATAAATTTGAAGAAAATGGAAATGAAGGTAAAGTGCAGTCAGAAACCAATCAAGTAGATCCCACTCCTGATAATGAAGAAGAAATTGGTACTATAAATGGAAGCAGCTGTGAATCAGAATCGTTAGAAAAAACAGGTACAAAGCGTAGGAAAGAGGATAGGGTAGAAGTAAATGTGGAAGCTAATGAAGTTGGAATAAATTCTGCAATGCAAAGTAAGAGGGCAAGACATGAAAGAAATCACATTGTTGTGAATGGACATGGACAGGAAGAGCTTGACGAAAGTGACGAGGAGGAGGAAAGTGAAGACGTTGATAGCTGCAATTCAACAAAGGTATTGGATGGGGCTAAAATTAAAAGGTCTTCAAAGCAGAAGAGAAAGAAGAAAATCCTTTCCAGTACAGCAAGGTAAGAGGTTATATATTTGTTAAGTCTAATTGAGTATATTGTTCATACGTGAAAAAACCTTGAGTCATAACAGTAGGATAATTTCTAGTGCCCAGCTGGATCCAGTTAAAAAGGAGATGAGAGCAAGGCATCTTGTGATATCTGGCAACACATGCGTAGCTCAGGTGAGGAAGGATCAAGGACCACGCCGTTACGCCAGTCTTTCTTTGACTGCCTGGGCGAGAGTTGTGTTAACCTCTCTTGGCCTTTTCCCGGTTCATTGCCCGTTTCGCTTGTGTTTAGTGTGTGTGTGTTAGCTGATGATATGGCTGCTTCTGCTCCTCCTCGGGGTCAACGTATGTGCCCCGGAGTTTCAAGTCTTCCGTGTTCTCGTTTTTTGGCTCGGCAGCGACTGACCCTCACATAATGTGCAGTAGGTGTTGTTCTAATTTTTGTACTATAATGAATCCTTCCACGGAATGCCAGGCATGGCCTACAGAGCAGTGGAACTCGTTTTATGGCAAGAGAGAACATCGGAGGGTTTCGACTCTTCCTACTTGGGAGGGTTTTTTGCCTCTTCCTGATGCTTCATCTCCTGCAGTAGTCAACCCCCATAGTAACGTTGTTCCTGTGTCTCCTTCCTTTTCCTCTATTGATTCGTCGCTGATGTTTGTAATGTAGCCCCTTCTTCCTCGGGAGTTAATTTGATTCCCAGGAAGGGTGAGTCTTTCTCATCAATCTCTTTTCTTCCAGAGTTGGAGGCTTCCAAAATGGCGGCGATTTGGAAGACGCTCGGGCTAGGGGTCCCCCGTCGTTGGAGGGGTTGCTAGCGCATTTTGTGGAGGCTCGCACCCCCCTCCCGGACTGGCCAGGCCATCCCCCCTCCTCCCGGCCTCGTTACTTTGACATAATTTTTGCACCATTTTATATTAGCCATTTTATATTTAATAGTTTTGCTCACAGTGTGATTTGTATACAATTATATATGAAATTTTTTTTCGCTCTGTCATATATCCCAATATTTATATATGATAATGATATTTTTTTCATTTCTGATGATTGCATACTAAACTTCAGGCAATGACAAAAAAAGGAGACATAAATGAATTCTTAATCTTGAAAACTAAGCGTGCTGTGATTTTTTGAAAAAAACATTTTTTCCGTTTCGGCGCTCACTCGCGAACGCCGCCGGCATACGGGAGACTATTTTTGAAATACCTCTTCGGTGTTTAAGGGTTAATATTTTTTTGCCCTTTTTGTTTAGTCTTATAATGTTATAAAGCCACTGAGTGCTTTTAGGTTTAATATTTCTTCAAATTATAAAAGTTTTTCTATTTCTTAATGCAAACCATTTCATTTAAAGATACATTTCTGTGCCTATTCTCTGAAGGTCAAAGCAAATTTGTTAATGTATGGAAACTTGATCAAGTTATTCCTTTGTAGGCTCTTCACCACATTCTTTTTGTCAGCCTCTCCACTTTGTAAGGGTGTTACATTATTTTGATTATTTGCCTGACAGTAAGACCTTTAAGCTTTGTCTTTTATAAATTGTATGTAGATACTCTTTAATTCTTGTAGTAAACCTCTTAAAGTTGCCTCAGGCTAGAAAGACAGCGCAGTTTCCTGACTTCATTAACACAAAATATATATACAGTTTTGAAACATACAAGGTTAGTTCATATTGAAGGTTGTATGGCTTTGCTATCGTCTACTTGAGGTGAAGTGTAGTGATAGGACAACATGTCGCTGTATGAAGCCTTTCTTACCCACAGTCTGGTAAGGCACACAACCGTACCTCTGCATGCTCTCTGGCTTCTCTGCTTTGGCTCCTTTTGTTGACATTTGGTGACTAATGACAACGTCCCATTGCACCACCCTTTTGGGGAATAATTAATTTCAACAACTCCTTTGCCGGGCGTGATTAATGACGTTGCCGGAAGTGTCTGGCTTCCGCTGGCAGGTCAAGGGTTAATCACGAGCTTTATCGTAGAGCAGTCAAATGCATTTATTAATTGCTGCTACCACGATATCCACTTGTTTGGGTTTTTTGCCAGTACAACAAATATATCTGCTGCTTAACACAACACACTCTTATTCCTCTCTTTTGTTCATGAAACTTACCTGACAGATATATATATAGCTGTATTTTCTGAAGTCCGACAGAATTTAAAAATTCGCGGCACACGCAGTGGGCGGCCAGGTGGTAGTACCCATTCCCGCCGCTGGGAGGCGGATATCAGGAACTATTCCCATTTTCTATTCATATTTTTTTCTGTCGCCGGTCGGTAAACAACTGTTTACAGACCTCCGCCTAGGATTTTGAAACTTCATTAGCCACTTAAGTATCCTAATTATTCTTTCGATTATTAACTTGGATTTGTGGCTAGGCATACGCTATCGTAAATTTTTTCATTGCATTTGATGTCTGAAGCTAGTTAGCCTAGTTTCAGACTTTGTTGTCTGCATGGTAAGGTGAGGCTACCGTAACTTTCGGTAGACACTCGCTTAGTATATATGACGTTTACATGTTTTCTTTGCATAAGGTAATTAGTGTAATGTGTGACTGATTACGGAAGAAGGAGGATTCATTTACGCATTTTAGAGCGTGTTAGAATCAGGAGTTTTCCTCCACAGTAAACAGAAGTTAGAAATAATGAACCTTCTAACCTCCTGTAGATTTTATTTTGCCTAACCCTGTTGGTATGGCTTACGAGCCTAGAATAAGTGTCTGCTAAAGGCATTGGACATCAAGTAATCTTAGACTAAAGTGCTCGCTCTCCAATCAGTGTTGTGAAGTGTAGTGCCCCTTGTGTTGTGGAGGGGGCGTCAGATCGGCCCCATAATGCCTCTAGGCCTGGACCTCTGTCGGACTCCCAGGACTCAGGGAGAGGGCATGTCGAAAGCCGCAAGAGGGTTACGGGAGGGGGCTCCCCACCGATCTGGCGTCCCTTCGGCAGAACCTGTTGACTCTTCCCAGGCTGCTAAAGATCGTGCACGTGCACGAATCTTGAAGGATTGCTTCTCGTCCTCCGAGGCGTCCTCCCCACACAGGGGTTGGAGTTCTCGGAAGGACTCGCGCCCCCTAAAGAAGCTTTAGAGAAGAGGACGCTTCACGTCCTCTCTCTCGTCACGAGAGGATGAAAGAGTAAAGAGACCACTGGCTCTTTTCCTAAGGGACATTTAAGGAGGCTCATTCATCTTGCCAGAAGAGTGATTTGAGCCTCCTGTGAGAACGCTCATGTATATATCATTTATACATTATTAAGGAGGCTCATTCATCTTGCCAGAAGAGTGATTTGAGCCTCCTGCGAGTGACCGCTCATGTATACATCATGTATACATTATTAAGGAGGCTCATTCATCTTGCCAGAAGAGTGATTTGAGCCTCCTGCGAGTGAACGCTCATGTATATGAACGCTCATGTATATATCACTTATACATTATTAAAGAGGTTCATTCATCTTGCCAGAAGAGTGATTTGAGCCTCCTGCGAGTGAACGCTCATGAAGTTAGAGCTGTTTCAACCTCGCTAGCATTCCAAAAGAATTTGGTAATCAAGGACATTCTTGATTCCACCTTTTGGAGGAGCAACTCAGTATTCGTCTCCTCTCCTCATTGCGCTCCGTATACGTTATGTAACGTTCGCTTTACTTCGATAAAGCAAGCTGATAAGTTTGACGGCCGGCAAGCTGCTTTGCACAGTCAAACCACTTTTGTCTCTGGTCGGCATAAGAAGGGCAATTTAGACGTGAGGAAGCTTTTGGAGGTGCTCGACGTCCTATAAGTAGAGACATTCTCCAGGACGCTCGGCAAGCACCTTGCGGAAGACGAAAGCCATACGTCTTCCTTTAGTGTTCACACACTTCAGGAGCAGCGTGCGGCTCTCCATGGAGACTCGCATGAGGACGTACCTTAAAAATATTCAATGTCATACGCAAAACGCGGTTCGTCATAAACATTGAGATGTTGGCAAGGTCGCTCGCTAGGACGCCTCTTGGCGGGCCTTGCATGCATCAAGGCGCTCAACGAGTTCCTCTCTGAAACGTCGTTAGAAGACTTGGTGTTCTCTGCTCAGACACGCTCGTAGCTAAGCAGGACGTTTTTTGAGGACGCTCAGCAGGACGCTTTTGAGGACGCTCAGCAGGACGCTTTTGTGGACATTCGCCAGGACGCTTCGGTGGAAGCTCGGCAGGACCTTTGCGCGAGAAAAAGAAAAGACTTGTTGAAGGCGTCTTATTTGCTGTTGAGGACATTTCTTTACAGAAATTTTTAAAAGGATTCGGAGTTAGCGGAGACATACCCGAATTTTTCTTCGATCCCTCTTTCCTCTTCATCGATTTCTTTGAGAATCGGGAAGATTATATACTCGGATTCCTGGGTGACTTTCGGTCATGTTAAAGGGTTTTCCCCTATTAGCAAAGTGCTAATAGTTTTGTCAAGTCAGGACGTTTTCCCCATTGTCATTTAAGTGGGGGACCCCTCATAAATGGGGTAGTTCTCATTGACATAGATTTTAACGTTTTTATCGTTTAAGCGGATAAACTCATTAACAAATTTCGGAAGAGCTCTCATTCATTTTCAGAGGCTCATCCGGGGTTAAGAGAAAGACTTGTAGACTATCCAGGAAGTCTTTTGTCCAATATCATAAGAACATTGAACGGTCTTTTTCGATCCACGGTTCTCTCTTGATGATCTCTATTCGAATGTTACTCCCTTTTCTTGGAAAAGAGTCTTGGCAAAGAGTCAAGGAGTTCTTTTAAAAGTCTCGTTCATTAGAACGTGGACAGTCGTTTTCCTTTCTTTCTCTCTTCCTCGTCCAGGAAAGATGTAGTAGAGAATTCGATGTTCAAAATTACTACAATACTTACGTAGTTTATCTTTGCGTCATTTTGCTAACGCATGGGTCGAGTCATATACGCATATCGTATTTACCTCTGCGGATAGAAGCCGAAAGAACTGTTGTTCTAATGTATTTATTTGACACTCCCTTCAACCTTCCAAGAGTTTTCGGAGTAAGAACAACTCTTCAGGTATTGTTACGACAACAACAACTCAGCTTCTGTATTTAGCGAATTCGGTTTCGTTTAAATAGGCCTGCTTGAGAGTTTCCTTTTGCTCGATAATATCATACCTATTCCTTCGTAAAGGGAGTAGCTGGCAACTCAGGCAGATAGTATTCTGTTCACCATTGAAGCTTTCCTTCGAGGAAGACTTCTCCTTCACTCTTTTTGATAGAGATCGAAGGTGGTCGATCTCCAATCCTTATTTTATTTTCTTGAAGGAAAGAATTTAGGAGGAGATCGTTGTTCAGAATACTATAAATATACTACGTATATTAACCTCGCGACATGATTCTACTAAGCAGTTGAATTGTCCGAGGGGTAGGCGCATATCCTAGTTATTCTACGGATTGCGACTTAGACGAGAAGTATTCTAATTGAACTGCAACATCAACTCAGCTTCTGTATTTAGCGAATTTTGTTTCGTTTAAATATGCCTGCTTGAGAGTTTCCTTTGGTTCGATAATTTCATACCTATCCCTTCGTAAAAGGAGTAGCTGGCAACTCAGGCACATAGTGCGAGACGATGATCAAGGCTGCTGTTACTGTGATCTACGCAGTACCGGCTAGCTCGGTGTCATGCGCGGTTGGTTACGTCTCTCTCCCTTGCGGGAATGGCTGAATAAACCGTCTCTCTGCCCTACAATCATGGATTTTAGCCTCGGGTTGAGGAAATTTCTAGTAATCTTGAATGATCATACCTGCCGTTTACTTAGAAAAATTTCAACAAGATATCTCTTATACTTGTTAGGTGCGGGTTTACCGCACGGTAACATTCTGTACGAATCTACCGCGGCATAGCACTATAATAATGCTCTCATGCTAATGCAAAGCGCAGCCTTATTTAGGGAAGGAAGCAGGCTGAGTGAGGGAATGGATGAGTTTGCTGGGGACCATTTCCTCGCTGGAGAAGCTTGTTTTCCCTGAATAAACAGCAATTCAGACCTCTACAAATTTTCCTCACGAAGAAATTGGAATAACATCAAAGATCTTGTAATTCTAATTTTCTCTCAACGGCTTGAGGATCACCTCGGGTGATAGCGAGAGGGTGCCAGACATCCGAACAGAGAACAGATGTTCTGGCACATTGTCTGAAAGAATTGGAAGCCAAATTGGTCGGCTCTCCAGTTCCTCGAAGGGTGAGTTTGGATCGAGTGGCCCAAATCATCTCGGATAATTTCTCAGCTCTCTCATAGCTCGAGAAGAGAGAATTGGTTATGGGCTTGGGCACGGAACGTAACGATCCTCAAGAGGTTCGTTAAACTAGTGCACGTCCGTGCGGGTCTTCTCGATCGAAGGCAACAACTACTGACGTTTGAATAATCCTCACTTAGAAGTATGTCGAAAGTGAGGAGAGACTGAGGGCGTCCTTTCGTTAAGTTTTTCGTAATATTGAAGACGAAGGAGCTTCCTCTTAAGTGTTCCCTTATTCATGATCCTAGAGGATTAGCTTTAGTCGCCACATGTTGGCCTCTAAGAGGTTGGATTCACAGAGGTCAGGTAATTCAGAGAATTGTCCAAAGACCCTTCCCGAGAGAATCTGTGTAATCTAACATAGTCACTTAGTGAAGTATCTAATATCTCTCCGCTCTGACTCTGAAGGCGTTCAGACTATCGAGAAGCGATAAGAGCTTCAAGATTAATGGCAGTCTCGTTGGCCAAGCAAAGCAGTGCTTGCCTAATTTCAGTTTTCAATCGGAGGGGCCGTTTCTGGAGATAGTGAAGGGAAATGACTGTTCCTCCACCTCGACCTCTGTGAATTTCTTTATGGTTCTATCTTTCCGTATGAAGTATGAGATAAGATAGAAGTCCTAACTGTTGTAGAATATGCAAATATGTTGTTGACGGCCTCTAGGCTCAGAGATTCGGTTCTGTCAAACAACAAAGCTTCACGATCTTTGAGGTCTGTGGAAATCTTGAAATTCTCTGGATCAAAGGTTCCGGCATGGAACTTAGACGTAGTCTGAGTTTCTGATGCCAAAAAGCATTTCGAACCTATCCTTTCTGCGAACTTAATACACGTGACCAGAAAGGCTAATATTCTAACCGCTCTAGCCACGGCAAGGAGGGTTAGTGAGGTTTTAGCCATCATCAGAGGTTTTGGCTTTAAAGGACATAATGCGGTCTGTCCGCTAAGCCTTCCGTTCTTGATAAGAACGAAAACCTGTCTAACCATTGACCCGAAGGCTTGGAGACCAAGGGTATGGCACAAATTATTGGGCAAGGGGGGCATTAGAGAGTCCTGTGCCCTGTAGGGTCTCTCAAGTTTTATCTTGATAAAACTATAGAAAGTCAAAGTCAACAGACAATCTGCCTTTGTTCCGTAAAAAGACCAGAACTAGTTCATGTCCAAGAACACCCTGGCATGATAGCCAAGGAGTTCTTTTAAGAGGTCTCATTCATTATGTTTGCATAAAGATTTGAGATTTTTTCTTAATATCAATGCTCAAGAGGTGAGGGCGCGGCCTCAGAAGCATTTCAACAGAGCATGACACTCAGTAACATCCTGAGTGCCACGCTTTAGCGAAGCAACTCTGTGTTCGCTTCACACTCCCGACGGGATGTGAAGACGACATTTCAGATCCGTAAGTCGCTAGGACCATACATATCCGTAGATATATTATTGGGTGCAAGAAGCAACACGAATCCTATCCTATAGAAAAGGGATAGGTGTGCTTTTAACTTTGAAGGGTTGGTCGCTTGAGGCGCGTTCCTTTTCTTTAGCCTAGAAGTTATGGAACTAACTTTGATAGGTTAGGTCAGGTGGTGGTTTTAGCTTTGGTGCCCTCAGAAGTATGGTCATATGGTCTAGTCACATTGTGGTCACGTTGACGCCCCCGTTGACAGTCATCTAGAGCGCACCAGCATTACAGGTCTCTACCTCGCTGGCAACTCTAGTAACGCAGAAGCAGACTTTGGTGACAGTAATCACGAAGTCGGCTATGCTAACAGGTCAGGAACCAAGATGTATATCATCTACTTAATTTAGTTTCCCAAAAATCCTATTCTGTCTCTTCCCACCATCCGAAGGTGGGATTCAGCTATATATATATCTGTCAGGTAAGTTTCATGAACAAAATGTTATTGTTATAATACAATTAAGTTTGTTCATACTTACCTGGCAGATATATATAATTAAAGTGCCCACCCACCTCCCCTCAGGAGACAGTGGCACTGATAAAATATGAATAGAAAATGGGAATAGTTCCTGATATCCGCCTCCCAGCGGCGGGAATGGGTACTACCACCTGGCCGCCCACTGCGTGTGCCGCGAATTTTTAAATTCTGTCGGACTTCAGAAAATACAGCTATATATATATCTGCCAGGTAAGTATGAACAAACTTAATTGTATTATAACAATAACATTTTTATATCTACCCAATTTTCCCTACACTAATATTACACTACTACCATTATAGATTAATGCATTTTCAATTATAAATAAAGTTAATTTAAATTGAATGTTTATTGTAAAGTACGAATTTATTTATGTTAGGAACTGTGAAATTGCTGAGGTAAGAGATCTAGAAAATATGAAAGTGCAGGCCTTAGTAGGGTCTTTCATAACCTAATAGACTTTTCAGAAAATCAAACCCTCAAACAGTGTTTTAAATTTAGGTGCTACTTAATTATTTTAATTTTCATATTTGGACCCAAGTCCCTGCCAATTAATTGCTATTTTGAGAAATTAATTTTTATCTGCAAGTACCCCCTCCCCCCAAAAAAAATTTATCACCAACAGTAATGGTTTTTGGCAGAGTTTTATGATCTTTAGAATGTCTTAAATGTTCAGAAACCTTCAGGGTTTTGAATATTCCTGAATTTTCCAGAATCCCCAAGAGGGATTTTTAAGTTTGGGGATGTGATAAACAGCCTCTACACAAGGAGGCTTATTGACAGCCTTTTTTTTTTGTCTGTTGAGGCAGAACAACAACAACCACCATTGGTAAGTCTTTAGAAGCTGTCATGGACTGAACAGAAGTAGGTTCTGCCTCTCAAGAGGCCAGTGCACCAACAAGCACCAGAGTCCTGCCTTCTAAAAGGCAAATACAGTTGACCCCCGCTATTTGCGGACTTGCCTATTCGCGGATTTTTCTATGGGCTATATGCCCATTATTTCAGGTGTATATTTCAGTGAAATATTCACAAATTACTGTATTTTCATATAATTCTTGAGACTAAATGCATTTTTTGTGATAAAATTATTAGAATATTCTGGTATATGCTTTATAAGTTTTTCCTTTTTTCTTTTACTATTAAAATAGGTGGTTCTAAGCATTTATAAAGGGGTTTTAAGTATTTGCGGATTTTAGCTATTTGCGTAGGGGGCCCGGTTTCTGGTACCCTTCCCCTGCGAATACTGAGAGAGTAGTGTACACTATTAGGCAAAGACAAAGATCAATACCTGCTGATGGTACCTCTGTAGAGCCTAGAACATTAGCTTACACAGTATTGAGTGCTAGTCCAAGGATTATGGTGGTGGTCTTATTTTCGTTGAGAGATGGACTTGAGGTATCTTCTCAGTAGTGGCCATTTCTTGTCCAAATTTAAATAAATTTATTTTGATTTCGGGTGGTTTATCATCTCAATAAAGGGTGGTTTGCTTTGTGATATAACTGAGGCAAATGTAATGTTCCACATGCCAATATGTCAAACACTTATTCTATAGGTGCTAGGACTTATACTACATGCCAGTATGTCAAATAACTTGTGGGAAGCTGGATGATCATCACCTCACTTCATGGAATGGAGTGGTTTATGGTGTTTCCATTCTTGTCTTGTCCACATTAATTGCAGCTTTTTCATTCGTAGTCTTTGACTGTGTTGGTCACATGTCTGCATTTCAGGCAGAAACATCATTGGAATGGACAAACATAGGCTTATGCTTTGAACTCAGTTAGGTGACATTTATTTTCTGAGTCTCAGAAGCTGAAGAATGGTAAAGATAAGCACACAAGTAACCAGTGCTGGTACTGCCTCATAGCAGGGTCTTTTCCATTTGCCTCACTTCCATGATGCCTTGACTCCTAATTCTTCTTGAATTATCTGAATACAGTAATTCATGAACTCTTTGATCTTATAATTCCAGTAGTACTATCCTCCTCGGGTGCCACTATCAAGAGTGAACCATTGCCAAATGTCAACTTCTAGTAGTACCTTTCACACGCTTTCACAATTTTATTACAAACTTCAGGCATCTCTAGCTCTTGAATCCTTACTCCATGTTTGTATTTGTCGGCTTTGGCTTTTTAACTGCCTGGAGTTTAGTCCACCCAACTGTTGCCTTGTAGTCTTATTTTTCATGTAGTTCTGTATCAAGCTCTTGTTACTGTTATTGAACTGTGCTGTTGTAATTTGTCTTTGAGAAGTAACATACCAGTATGGTTCCGGGCTGATGTGTCCAGAGTTGTATAAACTCGAACTGTAAATATTAACATACATCTCTTTCCTGCAGTAATTGTAGTCCATCGCTATTCCTAATTTAACTTTGGTTGACAAGATATAATACATGGGGAGGTGATGGTTGAACTCGTAATTTGGTTTCAACACACAGTCCAGATCTAGATGGTTAATGATTTACCAGACTGCTTTTATTGTATTTCTTAAAAGCCATATTCTTATCTCTTGTTTTTGGCTTCAACGACATTTATTAGTGTGTGAATTGCTACTTGCTTTAGACATATCAAGGGTTGCGAAGACCTGTCGTGGGTGCCTGCTCTTTGCAGTTTTCGTGAGTTTGTATCATTGAGACATTTCTTTTACTCCTTGTGGTGGAGTTTTGTAAGCATACATACGGTGTTGAATGCTGCCTCTAATATCCACAATGACCTGCTAGTATTGATGTGCTATCCAATAAGCATTTAGTTCTAAAACCAATATTTGACATTTGTTGGGGACATCCCTTATAATTCTTAATGCAGACAGAAAACTGAGTATAGACTGGGTTTATGTAAATGTGACAACTGTACTTCATGATATTGTACTATCTTTCCCCATGGTTTTGTAATTCATCTTATTTCTCTCATGCTCAAGTATTCATGATAAGGAGCTTCCCTACCAAATTGCAATAATTTTCAATTGTAATTTTGTCCTTTATCATAGTGTCTGTCATCAGCTGTAAATGAGTGTCAAACTGGTTTGTACATTATGAAACAACAATGTTAAAATTTAATTTGACCTTGTTACTCATGTTATAAATAATCAGTGTAAGTTAATCTTTTCATTGTTTTTCTAAAAAAAATTTTTTTTATTTCAGCCATACTGGGCTTGGATGGTTAATGAGTTACATTGGAAAGAATAATGATGATCAAGATTCATCTGGGAAAAGTAAAGCCCATGAAAATGAAGTGCCAAATCCTGATAATATTTTTAGTGTGGCATACTGCCAAGGATCACAAGAAACAATTGCAGGTCATATTGAGAGGCTTGCTTCTCTGGGGAACCTTCCCTCTGAAGATTACCAGTTTAAAGCTGATGAACTCAACTTGAAGGAAGATTGCAGGAAATTGAGTAAGTGCTTTAATTCTCAGGTAACTGATGTATTGTCATCAAGTTGCAACAAAGAGAGAGATGTCATCAGTGATGAAGACATTGTCTCTGAAAAGGAGCATAATTCAGGCAGTAGAGAATCTGGTGAAAATGATGTATCTGAAGATTATGAGTCAGATGAAGAGGAAGTTTGTAAAGATGGAGAATCAGATAATAATAGTTGTCATTATTTCAAAGACAATTATAATGCTTCGGGTAAAAAGGGAACCATTGCTCTGACACAAAGCAAGCCCTGGTTCTTGACGTCATTTTCTTCACTGAAGAACTTTTTGCTTATGGTTGCATCCCATATACAAAGCATTTTCATCCCAGTGTACTCCTCCCTAGGTAATACTAGGTCAGTTGCCAAAAATAATTGGAGTTATCTAGAATTCTTTCGTAAAATGGTTGGCTTTCCTGTTATGGTAAAGTGTAGGGTTAAGAAGAAATCAAAGAAGTCTTGTCAGGCCAGACTGGAGAAATGGTTGCAACAAGTATGCAATACAAGTGTTTCTCTTCCAGAAAGTGAGCCATTTACTAGGTTCCATACTTATGAGGATCAGAGAGAGATGCCAACACTTTATCAATCCCTAGAAGTTATCCGACAAGGGGATGGCACTTCTTTTCTAGCAGTAAACACTTTCAATTCTGGAAGGCATCTATTTCTCAACAGTTCACAGAAAAACAATGAGGATGATTGGGAAAACTGTCACATAACATTTGATGAGGATGGAAACCCTGTCAGAGTGCCAGAAAAGACTCTTGATTCAGATGACTCTGATAAGGAAGGGAGAAATTGGAGTGAGATCACTGCAAATCACAAGTATGTTAGCTATAATACTAATCGGGAAATTCCACCACCAGAGCTCCCAGAACATCTTCTTAAGTACTGGGCTCAGCGACATCGTTTGTTTCTAAGATATGATGAAGGTATAAGGTTAGATGACGAATCATGGTATTCTGTTACACCGGAGATGATAGCAGCTCATCATGCTTATAGATGTAAGTGTGATGTTGTTATTGATGCCTTTTGTGGTTCTGGAGGCAATGCTATTCAGTTAGCCAGTACTTGCAAGTCTGTGATTGCAATAGACATTGATCCTGCTAAGATAGAACTGGCACGCCACAATGCAACCATTTATGGAGTTCAAGATCGTATTAAATTCATTGTTGGTGACTTTTTGGAATTGGCTCCTACACTGAGTGCTGATGTTGTTCTCCTGTCTCCTCCTTGGGGTGGTACAGAATATTTTCAAGAGAGAGTATATGATGTAAAGAAACTTGGAGGTACCATGGAATGTGAAAAGATAATGCAAGCAGCTCGTTTAATTACAAAAAACATTGCTCTTTACCTTCCAAGGTCTAGTAATTTGTGTCAGATTATTGAACTAGCTGGACTAGGTGAGTCTGTGGATTTGGAGTATAATTATATGAACAAGAAACTGAAGGCTGTCACTGCATATTTTGGTAAACTAGTCCACTATTAGTCTTCATTAGACTCTGGTGTTCATAGAAATTCTTACATGAACAGTCCTTTATTTTTCTCAGTTCACAATGTAAATAATAGTTTTTAGAATGAAAAATACTATTTTTATAGTCCTTTTCTATTGACATTTTTTTTCCATGTTGAGTGATTAGCCTTTCCTTTCTCATGTGGTGCAGTATTATCAGACAGTCTCCAGTTCCTAACGTTGAGAATTTTTCAATCTAATTAAAGTTCTTGTATATATTTAAATGCTCATGATAATGCAAAGGATTTAAGTCTATACTTTGATTTTAGATAAAGACATCAGTAACTTTTTGCATCTGAGGATTTTACTTGCAAGTAATCTTTCATTGAAGTATTGATTTTGGTTAACTGATATTGAAGTATTGATTTTGGTTAACGGATATTGAAGTATTAATTTTGGTTAACTGGGATGATTTGCTTTAATATATTAGTTTCAAGATTATCAGTTTTGCTTTAAGCAAATGTGGGGTAATTAAGTTATTTTTATCTAGTTATTGCTACGGTCACATTTTATGATATCTTAATTTTACAATAAACTATTGATAAGTGATCTAGTTATGACATGAAATCTGAATCTCAGGTTTTATTTTTTTCCATTTCTAGAGAAATATTTTCTGTATGAATATGCAGAGAAATTGGTCATGCTTCAAAAAATTTTCATAGAACCTGTATTGGATTTTTGAAAAGGCATTGCATAATAATATTTACATTTCTTTTGCAGTGTTTGTAAGTTAAATTTTCCTAATTATAAATTTGAGGTTGAGTTATTATGTAGCCTAGTACACATTATCACGTACCTGATTCTGTTATTCTGTGTCATGTATATGATGGTTGTTAGAAAAGTTTGTGAGAGTTGCAAGTTATTGACTGGAATGTTCCTATTATGTATGGGATTTCTATTCTGAATAAAAGTGACATGATTATAGCTGTTCAGAACTGTATTTCTTTAAGAATGTGACTGCGACTATGTTGAGGGCAGTGAATTTGGCACTGTCTTCACCTTTAATTTATATTGTAGTTTTGTATTTTCTTCAAAAAAATAAATTATAGAACCTTACTATTAAATTCATAACCATTCATATTCTACAAATTTACAAATTGGTTTCTTGCTACTAAAGTTATTAAATTATATCATCTGTTACCTATGTTAAGTTGGCCAAAGGTTATACAGTTTAAAAAAAATTTTTTAGTACATAGTATAATGATTTATCTTGACTTACGTCCTTGTGTTTCACAGTAATAAGTTGGTTGATGCGACAGGTGAGGTAATTTAGGATTTATTTTATTTTTAAAAGTTCAATCCCTTGTGCATATTTTTAGGTAAGTGCAATCTTCAAATCATGTTCCTTGTAATTTTGTTTTTTATGTAGAATAAAGGATACAAGTATGGAAACTTAATTAATTCTGTTCAAATCATATATAAATACATGTTTTCTGTTTTTACACTACAGTATTTTGTAGAATAGTATATTAATAAAGCTGTTTTGAAATACTCACTTGCTTTTTAACCTTCACGTTATGTACAGAGTGGTCACTTCATCCAGAAATTACAGAAAGGCTTTATCATCTGTGGGAAAGTTTAAAAGTAGATTTCTTTGCGATAAGATGCAACAGAAAACTAGAGGCAATTTGTTCAGTCATTCTAACACCCTTGGGACAACCTGGGTGATTATACCTTTCTCCCCTTCATAAAGTAAAACACAGTAATGACTTCTTGGAACCTCAGGATGACCCCAAGTTGCTCCTTTATGGTCACATGCAGAGTGGTACTAAGATCTAGCTCTGCTGACTGAGGCACTGAGAGTCCTCCCTGGCATAACGTCCATTGCCAACCTCTTGTTTAGAGGCTCCAACAATTGGTAGGGTCCCTATCTCTTCATGGCTGTAGAGACTATTCAGTACCTCCTGTAAGTGAAAGGCTTTTCTTGTACAGTATGTACAAGGGAAAATGGGCCATCTACTGTGATGGGTGTCATCAACAGGGCTTCTCTTCAGTCATAACTTACATTCAACAAGTATCTGACTTATTGTTCCTACATATGGAGGAGCTATTCTGTGTCAGCCATCAAGGCTATAGAGCTACTCAAGGATTAGTTCGGCATTTGAAAGGTGTAAGACTTTTCCACATAGAATCTTTGCTTAAAAGTTTTGAGTAGTCTTGTTCCCTAAGAGATTTTAAACCTCCTAATTGGGATTTGAGCATGGTACTTTGCAGCCTCACTCATGCTCCATATGAATCCTTTTCAGACAGAAATGTACCCCTCAAAACTGTCGTACTCTTGTAATGTTAAAACACTTGGGGGGTGGGGGTCTGTAACCTTTGAATTTGTCCCATAATTCATAGTAAACTCAAAAACCCTGGGTTCATGATGACGGGTTCAAGTCATATGTGAACCCCTCCCTTGAGGATATTGCAACAACCCAGACGAATTACATCTCTCCTGTCGGTTTACTGCGTAGCTATCTAGAAAGGACTCAACATCTCGGTCCTAAATGTTGAAGACACTTAGCACAGGACAAAACAAGAAAGAGGTGAACCAGAACACCTTTTGATTAAACAAGCATACAGTACCTCTTTACTGTATACAGTTGTCAAAAATGACAAATTTTCTAAGAGTTTGTATATTTCATAACTACAAATCTGGGGTCTTAACAATAGGATAAGTTTCTAGTGCCTTTTACCCGGTTCGTTGCCCGTTTTCGCTTGTGTTTTTGTGTGTGCTTGTATTATGGCTGTTTCTGCTCCTCTGCCTTGCCAACGTATTTGCCCAGGAACTAGGTTTCCCGTGCTCTCATTTCCTGGCTTCAGCTACAGACCTACACTCCACATACAGTAGGTGTCGTGCTAATGTTTGTACCGTATTGAATCCCTGCCCAGAATGTCATGCATGCCCTAGAGCGCAGTGGAAGTTATTTTATATTAAGAGGGAGCAATCATAGAGTTTCTACCCTCCATTTGCCTAATGTTGTTCCTTTGTCTCCTTCCTTTTCTTCCATCGATTCGGTGTTGGAAGTATCGGAAGGTTCTCAGGCTGAGTTATTGTGTAATATTACCCCCTCTTCCTTGGGAGTTGATTTGCTTCCTGCAAAGGAGGAGGGATTTCATGTTTCTTTTATTTCAGGTTCGGAGGCGTCCAAAATGGCTTCGCTCTGGGCATCGCTTGAGTTATAGGGTTCACCTTCGTTGGAGGGTTTGCTGATGCATTTCATGGATGCTTGCCTCCCCCCTCAGGCTCCCGCAGCTCTCCCCCTTCCTCCTGGTCTAGTCTTTGTTGGTGGCCAGGGTCAGCCATTTTGCATTGCTCCGCCAGTTACGCCTGCCGCTTCCCCGGGTTGAGGGGAATCTGTGATGTAAGTGCCGCTGATGACGTCATGGGGTCAGCCATCCTGTATCACTCCACCAGTGACACCTGCTGCTTGCTCGGGTTGAGGAGAAGCTGTGACATCAGCGCCACTGGTGACATCACTTCCATCGATGACGTCACTCCTAGTTCCCTCAGTGTCGTGTCTCCCTGCAGTGTCCGCAACGTCGGTTGGGGCTGCTGTGCTGCCTCATTCTTCTGTGTCATTATTGTTGTTTGCTCGCGTGACGTCATTGCTGCCATCCAGTACATTCCATCTCCCTTCCGTGTCGTCTGCACCCTCTCTTGCTGATCCGTCTGAGGCTTTATGTCAGCAGTTCTTAGGTGATTGGAATCTGTTTTGGAATATAGGTTTGCTGCCATGTTGGCTGGGAAGACTGGGAGCAAGCGTGTTGCATTGCTCCCTCCTACCAAGAGGATGTATAAGGAATCAGTACTGTTATCCTTTTCTTCTCCATCTCTGCTGTGTTGATGTATCAAGTGTTGGAGGGTTAAGGACTTTGCCTTATCTTTGTCAGCGAGTGAGGAGCCCGTGTTCCTGAGTGTTAAGTGTTTCGTCCCCTGCGCAATCTGCAGTGGCTGCATCGTCCTCTGCTTCGAGTCGTGAGTATGTTGCAACTTCACATGTTCGTGCGCATATGGCTGATTCTTACGCTTCTTCAGCACCAGGGCCTATTCGCCGTTGCAAGGATCTCAAGACACCTGTGAAGAGATCGAAGGATGTGAATGCGGAATTAGTGCAACCAGTGTTAGTCTCCCCCTCCCCTTGATGCTGTCTGGGGTTTCGACTCTGAGGAATTCCTGTTCTATGTCAAGTGTTTGAGACGCTTCTCTGTCACACGTACGCGTACGTGTCCACATACATGAGTAATTTATCGTGAGTGTTTGTAGTAATGTTCCTACTGTTGTGGTTTTTCATCGCAGGAGTTGGTACTTGGCTTCAGTCCAGACAGTTAGGCTGGTGCTTCGGGTTGTTTGGCTGCTAGGTCTACTGTTGGTCTGCATGAGGAAGGTGTGTTGGATAAGCCTGCGTCATCATCTCATCGTCGGCCTCCGTTGCCGGAGCAGGAGGAAGGAGACATGCAAGGGTTTTTGTCTTCCTTTACTGAAGTTGTCGATCTCATCGTGGGTTCAACAATTTGGAGAGGTACTCAGGCTCGGTCGTCTTTCACTCCTTGCTTGGAAGCCTTGCTGGGTGCTACGCAAGATCCTAAGTTATCGTTCCAGCTTCCCTTATCAGGACATGTCCAGTCGGTCTTGCTTAAGGTGAACGCTTCTGTGTCAGCTCGGGATGGGTCTCTTCGGTCAAGGGGTTCTTCCAAGTTGCTTCCCCCTCCACTCACGGGGCATAGGAAGTAATATGCTACGAGCTCTGCCTACTTGTCTCGTCATCTTAACCCAGACGTCGTGAGGTCGGTGATGCCGTCTCCACAGGATGCCTCAGCTTTGGAGTCTACGGCAGCCTCCATGTTACAGACTGTGTCATGGTTGGGCTTCTGGTTGACAGTCATTGCCAAAATTGTGTCTAACAAGTCCCCAGAAGGGTTGGTGAGTGCTTCTCTTGCCAGTTTGTTGCAGCCTGGGGACAAGGAGTTCTTGTAACTCGCACACCTCATCGTCAATTTGTAGGCTAATCTAATGATCAGACGAGATGCGGCTTTGTCCAGGATAGCAAGATCAATTGACCCTGAGTCCTTCTTGGCACTAAGGAATGGGGATCTTTTAGAATCTCAGTTCCTGTTCCGTCTGACTGAGGTGGAGGATGCGATAGACAGACGTCGGGCTGACACGAAGTACACGTTGGTGCACCAGGCTGTGTCGAAGTAGTGTCTCATTCTTAGAGACGTCTTGCCCCTCCTCCTCCCCCTGCTCAGCAGCAATCGCAGAGATCGTCGCCTGGTAGGCAGCTTAGGAGTTTGATTTCGGCAGGGCTCTCCCATTCTTCCCAGCCTAGGTCAGAGGACCAACATCCCTTTTGGTCCCACTCTTACAGGTCAAGAAGGGGCTCCAGGGCACTTTCTCCGTGGGTCCAGTGGTGGCTGCTCTAGTTGTGTTGCTCATACAGTCCCTCAAGCAGGACAGTTTGTATCTTACCTAAGATGTTGGTTATAAAAGGGAGAGTGAGGGGTAAAACTGTCCTTTGTACTTTCTTCTCCTCCCCTTCCAGTGAGCAGCAGGAAGATTTGAACCATCATTTGCTGGAATTGGTTAGATACAGGTGAGGTTGGCAGCTGACTTGAGTTTTGTTGTCTATGACAATTACAGGTTCTTTTCCTTCTTCCAAGACAATGTAGACAAGAGTTCCCAGTGGCTGTTTAGTAATCCTCCACTTAAGAGATCAGAGGCATAATAGTAACCTTCCACTTAGAGATCAGAGGCATAATAGTAACCTTCCACTTAGAGATCAGAGGCATAATAGTAACCTTCCACTTAGAGATCAGAGGCATAAAACTCCTTCCTATGCTCTAACAATTAGCCAGGAAGTGAGCCAAACCACCTGTCTGTTATAAAGCTTACTTTAACCTCCCATCAAAAGTAAGTCTCCCCTTACATTAAGACAAAGGATTTGTTCTGTATGTGACCAAATAAATTGTTTAAATTTGTATTTTTCTCAACTAACAAACCTGAGATCTTAACATACATGGCCCACCTCTAGCCACCCCTCATACAGTTACCTGTGCTGAAAGAAAACAAACAACATGAGATCTGCAAGGGGTTTTTAGAGATAGCAGGTTGGCCTCTGCCCACTTCTTCCCCCCTCCCCCCCATTGGCTCTATCCTATTGTCACCAAAACCTTGTTTTATTAATAACTGGACTCCAGTTTTGGCTGAAGCTTAAATCAATAACTTGAAACTGGAAAACCTGTGGGAATGTCAAACTAGCCTTCAAGAAGGGAGATAACCCCTTGAAAATGGACCACTTTGACATGGTGAGGGGCTCTTGAACTCCAGGAATTAGTTAACGGGTTTGAGTCTAAGAGTTTCATATATTTTTATACATGCATTTGGAGTAATATTGTGGAATTTTGGACATGACAAATAGGAAAAGATATCATAGCTGGGAATGGTTTTGTATCCAAAGCAAAATAGTGGGAATTGTGGTGGGACCATCAACTGCCCGATAATGTTCAAACCTGAGAGTTATCAGGCAGAACTATTCTACAGGACTGGACCATGCATTCCAGGGGGTATCTGGTTTTGGGTATAGTACTCTGCATTCAAACCGGTTTGCCGATAATGTGATTAGGGTGGGAATGATTGTATTCTTTCAATATACTCTGTCCTATCAAGCGGGTTTGGCTGCACTTGGGCCAGCCACTCTAATCATGTTGTGCCATCCACTGTGGAGTAGGGTAGGGACGCGGACATTTGGTAGTCCGTTTCTCCCCTGTGCCAATGTGCCATTGGTGGAATAATAAATATGAAAGGCTGATGATACCAGTTTTCAGGTTTGTTTATTTGTTTTTTTCCCTCCCCTCTCAAATCTTTGTCAGCAGTTGTAAGGATTCGAGTACCCCTGGGCCCTATGATGGTCCTCTTCTGGCACCAATGACCACCTCTAAACCCACCACGGAGATTCAAAATTCTCCAAGTGTTGATGACTTCTCCAAAAATAATGAAAATCAGTAATAACGAATCTGATCCCATCCTGACTTCCCACAGCCAGGTTGTGTGAAAAATTTGAGAATGATCCATATTAAAGACTTGCCAGTCAGTTTTGATTATGAAATTATCTCGACAGCTTTGAAATCATTTGGAACTGTTGCCAGAAACAGGATGAGCTTTATTGATAATGATTTTAAATGGGAAGCTTGGGTTACCTTTAGTAGAAATGATGAGGCTCTTAAAGCTTAGTAGTATGATAAATGCCATAAAAATCTGTCAAGCTACAGTACGAGGAGCCTTAACAAAGTCCCCAAAGACTTGGACTTTTGTTTGTCATCTAGATGGGCTCAAGGTAAACCAGAGAGAAAGCAGAATACAGAAGTAAGAACTCCTAAACCTCCTATGTGTGGTAGCTTCAGCCAAGGAGAAAAATTATAACCATTACAAATTTTGCAGGTTTCTTCTGAAAAAAAGTGGGAGGAATAAGCAGTGACATATCTCGTTTTGGGAAGAACATTCTTATTCATGCCAAGTCCACAACCCAAGCATATATGCTGACCTTGTTGGACATTAAAAGTGATGAAATGATTACGAAGATCAAATCCCACTTAGGCTTGAGTTATGGAAGAGGAGTACTATTTGATAAAGACCTATAAGACATGACAAGAAGAAATTCTAGAAATGAGCCCCACTTCAGTTTGGAAAGTGAAAAAGGCAGCTATTGCCAACATGATCATTTTAACCTATGTACACTTCGAAGTACCTTCTCATGTCATATTTGAAAATGAAAGGGTACGAGTACGTCCTTTCCAGCAAAAACCAATGCAGTGCTATTATTGTTTTCAGTTTAGCCACTCATCAAAAAACTGCGAAATACTAAATAAAATTTGTATAAATTGCTCTGGTGTTCATCATGATGGTGAATGTAATAGAAAAACAAATTTGTGAATTGTTAACAGGAACATTGGTCCAATAACAAAAATTGTGAAATATACAAATTTGAACTGTCTGCACTAAGTAAAGCTAATGCAGAGCATATAAGTATTGGTTTTGCAAAAAGACAATTAGGACAACAACCTAGGAGCTATGCAAGTTCTTGAGCCACTACCCTTATCTACCACTAGGTGTGCAGTGGCAGCACCCTCTACTGTAGCAGGTGCATCAACCCCTGTGGTAGTGGCCCAGCCATCTTGGTCATGTGCTCTGCCTGTTGAGGCTAGATTGCAAGCCTCCGAGGAGGATAAAGAGCAGACGTTCCCCATTATCCTCTCTGCAATCAAATCCAATTAAACTTACATCGCTTAGTAATAGATACGGAGTACTAAGCTCGATGCAAGAATCCCAGCTTGAATTCAAACAATTTGACGAGAAAGGGAAACAAAATGGCACTAGTGAATTAACAGATAATAGACCAAACCTGTCAAGACCCATTTTTTCCAAATCATCTCTTGATGAAGTTCATAAGAAGAGTAAATGAGAAGGCTCCATCCAAAGGGCCTTCCACCAAACTCGAAAAATGGTTTTCATGTCAATACTACAATGGAACTGTAGAGGTCTCAGGGCCTGAAGTGAAGAGCTGAAGGTACGGCTCCATGACCATAACCCAGGGTTTGTGCAACTCCAGGAAACTTAGCTTGGAGGCACACAATATAATCCTGGATTAAATTACAGCATATATAATTCTCCACCATTAATATAGTGCTAAGGGAGGGGCTGCAATTATTGCATATAAGCCTCTGCAACACTTCACTATCAATTAATACTAATCTCCAAGCTGTAGCATTATAATGATATTCATTAACTGATCAATCAGCTTCCTACTCCGTTCTTCCTTGAAGATTTAAGTGCTCACAACCCCATTTGGGTTGGGAACATGGCAGATACAAAGGGTAGGATGTTGGAGGATATTATGGATGGTCATGATATCACTACTTAATAATCGAGCCATGACGTATCATGATATCTACTCCAATACTTACTCGGCTATTGATCTGAGCATTTGCTCATTTAGTATTTATATTAATTGTGAATGGTCAGTTAATGAATATCCAAATGGGAGTTACCACTTCACACTTCATAAAAAATCAGTTAAGAATCAGCCATCTGAGTCACCTCGTAAATGGAAGGTAGATGAAGCAGACTGGAAGAAATTGAGCGAGTCTGAAGGCTCTCATGGAGAGGGATGTAAAATCATTTCCATCCGTTTCAGAAGCATATAATTGTTTTAATGACACTACCATCAACAGTGCAGTTGCCTCTATTCCAACAAATAGAGGAAAACCCTCTAGGCCAGCGGTTCCTTGGTGGAACATCTTGCAGTAGTATGAGAAAAACCACTAGAAAATGTTATAAAAAGTATAAGAGGATTGGAACCTCACAAGCCAGTTATTTACCAACGTGCTGTGGCCAAGCAAAATAAATATTTTAAAAAGGTAAAAAGTCTCGTGGATGTGCTACATAAATGGCATTAGCTCTAAAACACCATCCAAAACGATCTGGAAGAAAATTAAAAAACTAAATGACAAGTTTGTCCCTGAACCTTTGCCTACCCTTAAGATAAACGTTTGGTGACCTAATTACCCAACCGGATAGGGTCGCAGAAAAATTAGAACATTTCTCGAGAATATCGAGTAGTGAGAACTATTCCCGAGAATTCCAAGACATTAGAAATGCCCAGATTTCTCTTGATTTAAGTAAAAAAAAAAAAAAAAGTAATTTTGAACCATATAATGCAAAATTTACACTGCAGGAATTCAGAGATGCCTTGCAGAAAACCAAAGCACCAGCCCCTGGTGAAGATAAAATATTTTTTGAAGTTCTGAAACATCTCCCAGAATAGTCAAAGAAATTCCTCCTAGATATAATAAACGAAATCTGGGAAACTGGTATTATTCCTAAGAGCTGGAAATTATCATTAATCATCCCTATGATTAAACCAAACAAAGATCCTTCTTTACCCAGCAGCTACAGACCAATAGCTCTCATCAGTTGTGTTTGTAAGCTGATGGAAAAGATGATTAACACCAGACTTGTATGGCACTTAGAAAAATAAACTGCTTCTCCATTCCAGTTTGGCTCTAGGAAAAGTAAATCTACTTTGGATCCCTTGTTCAGGCATATGACACCACTTGGTCCTTTGCTATCATAAAACAGTTGTATGAGATAGGTATTAAAGGAAAAATTATCAGATATGTAACTTCGTTTTTATCAGAAAGAGTTTTTGAGGTAAGAGTTGGAAATCATGTATCACGACCTTTCTTACAAGAAGAGGGAGTTCCTCAGGGTAGTGTCCTTAGTGTCACCTTTTTTGCTATTGCCATTAATGGTGTATTAGAAAATATACCTTCACCAATAAAAGGCTCTTATTTGTGGATGATCTTGCTCTGTACTGCACAGGATATGTTGCAGTTTCTATTAGCAGATTTATGCAAAGAACCATCAAGAAAGTAAGCAAGTGGGCTAATGAGCAAGTAATTTGATTTTCCGAATCAAACCTGTCGCTGTTCAGTTCTGCAGGCGCTGAACTAAGGAAACCATTCTAACTTACCTTAAATGGAACTATGTATTTTACCTTATTCTACTTAAAGCAAATTTTTAAGGAATGGTCTTTGATGAAAAGCTCACTTGGAATAACCATATTGACCAGTTAAAAGTGAGAGTGAAGAGATCACTAAATTTTTTAAAATTAGCATCTAATTTTAATTGGGTTGCTGATAAGAAATCGTTGTTAAGGCTTTACAATACAGTATATGTTTATCTAAGTTAGATTACGGCTGCCAAGTATATTCATCCACTTCAAAGACTAAACTTAAGGAAATGGATATTGTGCTTGATACGGGGCTAAGGATCTGCACCGGAGCTTTTAGAACTTCATTTTTTACAAGCATCTAGTATGTAGACTCCCATCAGCTGAAAGCACAAGGGAGAATCCTTCTTTTGAAACAGTGTGATTTAAGTCTTTTTAGATTTGGTACATCTTCAACACCATTTCAAATCAGACAGCTGAGTGAACTGGAGGATGAAAATATAAAAACCCAAAAGATGTATGAATAAAGAGATAGAAAAGAAAGGTCGGCCGGAAGAAGAAGTCAGAAACAAGTTTTTGGAGCATGATGAGAGGCATATAAACGACAGGAAAATCTATACTGATGGATCAAAATGAGAAGATGGAGTGGGCTGTGCAGTAGTGTGTGAGGGGGGAGTCATATACAAAAAAGTTACACGACTCCTCATCCGTATTCACTTCTGAAGCAACAGCCATTGTTGATTTTTATTCTATAAAGTATGCATATTTTTAAATATAAAATTTCGATATAGTTTTTTTATTGGTTTTATCTATCACCATTCTTCATTTTTTACGTTTATATGTGAACACTATTATCATTCATTTATTCATAATTTATCATACTAATTTATATATTTAATTTTCATTAGGTCGCTGAATAGTCCCGATGGGTTTCAGCGCTTAATTGGTCCTCAAGACCTACATTTCATAATCAATCAATCATTCAAGAATGGGGATGAATAGTTGTTGTCTTAAAAACAATTCCATGTATATGGAAGGAATCTATATCTATGGCTGCAACAGTACAGAATCCGGATAAGGTCTCGCAATGACCTAACTCTGTCACAAAAACCCCCTTTGAGAGGCCTCACTTAACCTCCAGGTGCAAAATTTGACAGTCGTGGAAGTTCTTCCAATTCTGTCTTAATTTAAATTTTCAGCTGAAGACCCTTATAAAACAGACTATAAACCCATAGAGGCTGCAAAGGGAAATCAGTCTGCAGAGAGATACTAGTTATAAGAAAAATTGATAAAAAGTATAATGAAATAAAAAAATTAATTAATTTTATGTCTATGCCATATTGCAGCATTGAGAGTTGGCAAAATAAACTTGACTGACGACAAAACTATCTAAAAGTTTGAGATGAGTCAGCAACCAAAAATCACACTGGTAAAAAGTTCCCCAAACAAGGAAAAATAATAGAGTTAAAACACTTCATCATGAAACACTTGAAAACATTTTGAAGGGATACTGAATTTTTTTGGGAAACTAAGCAATATTACCTATATGCTTCTCAAAATGCAATATCTTATCAACATTTTGACCTAAAATCTTATGGAGTTACTAACGTTTAAACCATACCATTCATATGTAAACTAAGATGCAAAAGCAAATTGCACTAGATCTACACTATCTATCAAACTCTGGGTTTTAGAAGAATTAAGCTTCATGCCCCAAAGCCTACTAGCACACTCATGAATATGTACCAGATCTAAGGAATAGAAATGGAACAACAGCCAGAAAAGTAGCATCTTTGACATATGCAATTTGTTCTCCATATCCACTATCTATAGATAATAAATAGCAAAGGTCCAAGAACACTACCTTGAGGAACACCTGAAATGACAATGCTAAGCTTTTGGGGTCTGCCTATTAAAAGTGTAAAATGTAAGACCCACCAATTCCAAATAAACTTAGCTTGTAGAAAAGTGCTTCGTGATTCACATGGTCAAACTCTGCACCAAAATCTTAATCACGTAAGGGGGTTAGTGGCCCCAGTGCACTGTAGGTTGGAATATAGAATTTAGGCCAAAAGCAAAATTCTGGGACCTATGAGGTCATTCAGCGCTGGCAGGGAAATTGACAGAGAGAAGGTTTGAAAGGTGCAACAGGAGGAAAACCTCGCAGTTACACAATGAAGCAATTGTTAGAGTGTGTGAAAAGTCAGATGGAAGAAAGAGAAAATGAACGGAGGTAATGAAAGAGGCTGCAAGCATCCCTTCGGCTCCTAGCTGCAACCTGTTTAATTCCATTTACTATGCCTCCATTCACATTCGCTTTCCTCCATCTGACTTTCCACCCTCTCTAACAATCGCTTCATAGTGTAACTACGAGGTTTTCTTCTTGTTACACCTTTCAAACCTTCTTCAAATAGCAACTTCCATCAAATTGTCTGACATAAACCAAATACCTTTGAGACCTAGTGAGAGAAACCTTAAGCAAAGAATACTACTTTTATCTTCTAAAATGTCTTATGTCTTACCTTTAGTCTGGTTGTTCACAAGTCTCTGGTGCTTATAAAATCTTAGGAGGTGAAAGTTTCATCTTAGACTTAAAACATCTGGAACTAGGAGAGTTTGTTACGGCAGAGGGACTCCCACTCTTGGGTTATGGTGGTCCTGTCACTATGTAAGCCCTTCCACCTTCCAAACATCCTCTGTAATGAATACTGTGAAGGCATCAATCAGGCTGAGAAGCAGCTGACAGTTCCAGTTCCACCGAGCCAAAACTGTGGGTCTGGATCAGATAACGAGCAACAATTCTCTTCATGAAGACCCTGTAGGAGTTAGAGCTGCAAGAGCACCTCATGCAATGCACTCTAGGCATTAGAAATACTAGCAAAACTACCCATTGATGATGGGAAATTACTTGCATAGAACGCGTTTCAGCATCAGCTAGCTATTGAATGGTTTATTAAATCAATAACTCGCTATGTGCGTGAGTTATAAAACAAAAACGAACTTACATTTCACTGTTGTTTCGCGAATGATGACTGAAAGACGAATGAGCCCTCTATGTAAACAACATTTCGAACCCCTAAGTTGAGCTTGCTTTGAGATGGTCGAAACTTATCATCTCCATAGGATACTCAAATATGTGGGCAACCCATGCATGGGTGTCTATAAGAACCCATGTAGTACTGCAAAAGTATACGTCAGATATCCTGACTCAACTTTTACTTGAAGAGGTATTTATGAATTTATAGAAAGAAATTATAACAAGGAAACCAACAACCTGGATTATAGCCATATAAGGATATAATCCATCCTCGATCAAAGCCCTATCTAATAGTTACTGTTTGGTTTAAATCCATCAAGTCAGTTAACCGTGATTGAATAACAGGCAGAGAGAGAAGGACCTAACGCTCATGACCTAGTAAAACCAGTGATCTGGTTATAGCCATATAAGGCTATAAAACAATCCTCTATCAAAGCCCTATTCAATATTATTTTCTTTGGTTTAAATTTGTACTGATTGAATGAGACGGACATACTGCTCATTCATGTTATAGCCATACATAGTTATAAACCCTCCTCGATCAGAGCCCTATCCAGTAGTTTTTGTTTGGTTTAAATCCGTCAAGCCATTTAGCTGTGATTGAATGACAGACAAATGGACATGACGCTCATCCTCGATCAAAGCCCTATCCAATAGTTTTTATTAGGTTGAAATTCATCAAGCCATTTTGCCGTGTTTGAATAACAGACAGACGGACATACCGCTTAATACCAAGGGAACCAATGATTTTGTTATAGCTATTTAAAGCTATAAACCTTCCTCAATCAAAGCCCTATCCAATAGTTTTTGTTTGGTTTAATTCGTAAAGCCATTTTGCTGTCTTTGAATAACAGACAGACAGAATGACATATCACTTATTACCTGGGAAACCAATGATCTGGTTAAAGCTGTATAAGACTATAAACCATCCTCAATAAAAGCCCTATCCAATTGTTTTTGTTTGGTTTAAATCCGTCAAGCCATTTTGCCTTCATTGAATAACAGACGGACATACCACTCAATACCTTGGAAACCAATGATCTGGTTATAGCCATATAAGGATACCATCCTCAATAAAAGTCCTATCAATAGTTTTTGTTTAGTTTAAATTCGTCAAGCCATTTAGCCGTGATTGAATAACAGACAGACAGACGGACATACCGCCTGTAATAGTATGATTGTAGTTGAATTACTGTACATGTAAGAAAAGTGCAAATGAAAATCCATTCTTAAGGCCTCAGTAATCTAAAGGAATTGCTGCGTTTTTGAGTCACACTAGACTCCTCTTCGGGTAAAAGAAGAAGATATATATACATTTATTCATATACATATATATATATATATATAATATATATATATAGATATATTTATTATATATATTACTATATATATTACTTATATATATATATATATATATATATATATATATATATATATATATATATATATATATATATATATATATAAAGGTTTTTTTGCCACGAAGGAAAAAATGAAAAAGCGAGATCTTCGTGGCAAAAAACCTTTATTTATACATAGCATCACGTTTTATATACTTTGTGATCAAGATATATATATATATATATATATATATATATATATATATATATATATATACATATATATATATATATATATATATATATATATATATATATATATATACATATATAAATAATACATATATAGCCTAGGACTTAATTTTTCTCTGGGCACTGAGGATATTGATTTCCTTAGAGGTATTGGTAGCATCAATCAATTTAACTACAAGCATTCAGGAGTAAACGTAGATTTTATTAAAGTATGTTGCTTCATAATTTTGAGAAGGTAGATCATTAACCACGACGTTTCAACTTGGCATTAGATAGATTGAAGAAGAATTCAAGTATTAAAATTTTAAAAGCAGACAAAGGAGGCTGTGTAGTGGTTATGAATAAGAACGATTACCTGATCAAGGCACACAGGCTCTTAAACGATAGCAACACATACCTAAAAGTAACAAAACCCCCTTGCATTAGCGATTTGCAGTCTGAATTTAACAAGAAAATAAAAGCCGTAGTTAGCAGTGGTGTGGAAAAAGAAACCAGAAATATAGTCCTGAGTAAGCTAGCGAGAAAACTGCCGTCTTTTAGTTACTTTTACGGAACTCCCAAGATTCACAAGGAGGGGTGTCCTTTAAGGCCCATTGTCGCTAGCTGCAACAATCCTCAGTCGGATCTGTCATCATGGTTAGCGGATGTTTTGGGGAAATTAATAGGAACAATTTCGAAATCTCACATTAAGCACAGTATGGATTTTATGGATCAAATTAAGGAAAAGAATTACATAGGTACTATGTACAGTCTAGATATATATGTTTCTTTATTCACGAATGTACCACTGAGTTTCGTGCTCGACAACTTGAAGAAATTAGCCTCAGATAATATTTTCAAGCCCCCTATGCACATAGATAAATTTTGTCATTTGATTAACATTTGCGTTGAATCTACAATTTTTGAGTTTAATGGTTCGTTCTATCAACAAAAATCCGGGGTCTCGATGGGCTCACCTCTCTCCCCTATATTGGCTAACTTATGTATGGAATTTTCCGAAAAGGTTTACGTTGACACACTACCGGAAGACATCAAGCCTGAAATTTTGGGTTAGGTATGTAGATGATGTTTTTATTGTTTATAGACACGGTGAGGAAGCCTTTCATAGGTTTTTAGAGTTGCTTAATGGTTTTTTGCCCTCTATTAAATTTACAGTGGAAAAGGAAAGGGAAAATAGGCTTCCCTTTCTAGATATGGTAGTTCATAGAGACACAGTGAGTAGTGACTTTAAATTCAGCGTGTATAGGAAGAACACCCACACAAACACTTACATTCATTACTTTTCATATCATGAACCCAAAGTAAAGCACAACGTTGTAACCAATTTGTTTTTTCGAGCATACCGAATATGTGATCCCCAGTTCATTGACGCCGAAATAAATTTCTTGGTAGATAGTTTTACTAAACTGTGTTACCCAAAGTTTTTTTATACTACAGTCTCTATCTAAAGCTAGATCGATGTTTTACGCCCCTCATGATATAACTGAAAAGGTAGATTTTAAGGCATCTCTTGCTCTTCCTTATAATAGAGAACTTAATAAATTTTCTAGGCAGCTTAAAGGAAAAAAGAATGGCTTCAACATAGTTTTTCAGTACAACAGTACAATCAAGAAGAAACTCATTAAAAATAACCCGGGTAATAGAGAGAATGCAGGAGTATATGTAATACCTTGCAGTGATTGCAATGAATGTTACGTGGGAGAAAGCGGACATTCCATTGATAAGAGAAGGGAAGAACACGTTGCTGCTTGCAGAAGGGGAAGTTCATACAGTGCAATTGCGCAACATACTTGGGAGAAAAACCACGCAATAAATTTTAAAGGTACAAAGGTTGTTTTTGCATGTAACGACAGGACTTTGAGACGGGTAGTAGAAGGGGCGTTAATTTCATTAAACGAGACCTTTGCAGGAAATAATGGTATTTCAGAAAATACAGCTATTTGTGAAGAGATATGTAGGAAAGGGAAAATTTCAAACTTTAGAAATATATGTGCCAATAACAATGCTGCCTCCTCTCCTGTTTACTCCACTCATGTCATTTCTCCAACTAACCACCCAACCAGCAGAGAACAAGCAGTTGACAATAGAAACATTCCCCCACGAAGATCGAGACGAATTCAGGAAAGAACGAGGGCTCAACCGCCTGATCATTCACTATATAAACTAGCTTGTTACCTAACCGTTGTTTTTTTTTCTTTTTCAAATGTTTGTGCTCTTACTTGTTAGTTCCTTGAGGGGACATATCACATTTTAGTGAACAAGACCACAGTTGATGGTCGAAAGCTTTAATCCTGTACTAGAGATATATATTTTAAACTACAAGAGGATTTTACTTCATTGTGGATTGTATCCCCACACACACACACACACACACACACACACACACACACACACACACATATATATATATATATATATATATATATATATATATGTGTGTGTGTGTGTGTGTGTGTGTGTGAGTGTGTGTGTGTGTGTGTTTGTGTGTTTGTGTGTGACTGGAAAAATGTTCTGTTACAACAGAATTCCATCTAAAAAAAGGAGCCCATAAAAACGCCAACCTATAGAGAGAAAATAGTACTATATTTCAGAGACTGCTGTCTCCATCTTCAGGTAGATGAATGAGAAAAGATACAGAAAAGGTATTTATATCAAGTGATCCATCCGCAGGTAAGCCAATTTAGGTCACTCCCACTGATAATCCTCCTTTAATCATATTAAGCGTTGGTTGGATGAAAACTTTATCAATGACATCTGAATTCTCTCTCGTACTGGCAATTGCTGCTATAAATTATATGTGACAAATTCCAGTGTATTCTGTGGTTATGTTCATTTATATGGTTGACAATAGAACTTAACGGGAACCATTGGCAAAACATTTCAGTCTAACTTAGTAGTAATAAATGAATACCTAACTCTTAACATACCAGATTATGAACTAACTTTAAGTAATCCGTTAAATAAGCAGCCAATCATAACTTCTTAGCGAAGACTAGAGGATGATTAAGCTCCAAAGACCTTTCTAAAACAGCAATCAGATATTCATAAAATACCCTTGATTTACATTCAGGCTAACCATAAAAAATTATGAAGCAATGAAATTTAAATGCACATGAAGGATGAAATTATAGAAAACGTAATCTTAAAAACTATCCAATCTGTTGTGGGATGTGAATCAGTCTGCAGATACTCATCGAGACAGCCTGCCAGCTGTAACTGATCTTTCTACCAAAAAAATTATCGATGTGTCTGGGATTTTAACCACTCATGAAATAGGCCACGTTAACAGTAATGAGGTTTGAAACGAAGCAAAAATATTGCAGTGAATGTAATATTTACCTAAGCACCATTGATTTTACATGGAATTTTCTTCACATGCCTTATAGTGCATTCCTCCTTCGTAGGAACAAGGTGGAGCATTACCAAGACATTTACAAAGTATATCAATGAACCAAACGTTTCATTCACATGTTCTGCGGTGAAGACACAGATTGATATTAATTTACAAAGGCTCAAGCCAAGTACATTATATAAAAAATATGTAAGACTAAGGAGGATGAAGGCTAAATTTCTAACTAATTGGTCGGGCTATTAAACTCGTAACGTTGCCACCCTGTAGATTATTTCGGAGATGGGACTGGGAGACAGTCTACCAGATGGGAACGTTCGTGCACAGGACCACTGGCTCACTGTTTTGGCAATGGTCTCCTCTGATGGTCATGGAGAGGACTTAGAGTTCTTGCGTGACATTGTGTAGCACAGGCTTTATCTAATTTAATGCCCACGAAAATTCTTATTCCCGTGGTCATCAGAAGAGCCATCCAGAGGAGGCCAGTTGAAGAACCAGCAAGACGGATCCTTAATAAGGACTCTCACAGGATGTTACCCTGATTCCCCAGAGTCATGCCATTTCGCACAGTACATGATAGGACAATGGTTTCATGAAAGCTGCTAAAGGAACAACCATAATTAATTGTAAGTTCTGTGGAAAATGGCACTTTTACGCAGTTTAAATGTCAAGTTACTGCAATACACTGGTGCTATAAGTTTGATTTACTTTAAGCAAAATTTACCCTACTGTTTAATTTGATAGTACTCCCAAACTAAAAATGTTTACGGAACATGGTACGAGTATTTAGAACAAAACATTCCGAACAAAAATGATTAATTGCATAAACCAAAACTGGTTACACTACCTTCTTTCCTGATGAAACTAATCACATTACGCAAATACATCTTACGAATCATACAATACAGAAGATTAATTTAACGTTGCATCAATAAACATCACAATTTTGTTAACAGGCCTATAGTCTGGGAATCACATGAGAACAAAAAACGTTAGTATTTCTGTAAAATGTAAACAGACCCCACCTCCAATAAAAATTTAAACGAAGTTGTCAGTGATACTGAATATTCTATTGGTAAACAATAGCTTGTTTCAAGATGAGTTTCAATCAGTATGCAGCTGCAACGGCAAAAATCTAAGTATAATGTTAACAAATTTGTTCCATTTGTTCCATGTTACTTCTGATTTTCACCCATCATGAATTTCAGCATAAACATGAGCAAATGACATTTAACCACCAATTTATTAGCCGGGATTTTAACGCCGGTAGAGCAAAAAACTAAATGATAAATACCTGCGTGTCGTGTCACGCCCTTTCTAACCTAGCTTCAATAGCTACCTTCTAAAACGATTTACATTGCAATAAAACGAAAAAGGTATTTAGGAGACGTGTTTGAGCCGTATACCAGAAAGCACAGCAATACAGCAGGACATAGCGCTCTATCCCAAGAACCTATCGATATTCTTTCGGTTGTCTCCTAAAGATAAAAATAAAAGATTCAAGCAGTTGTACTCCTTTGGATATCTGTTATGTAAAACTTAGGTCAAGTTACCTTTAGGAAAAGGCGCCAAAGAATCTGTGAAAAGCTGAACACTTGTTTAAATTTCTATGAAAAAAATGGGCAAACCTCATAGAAACACTTTAAAAATAAAGGGCTGTTAACTTGAGATCATTTGTCATGAATTGCCATTAATTAAGATGAAAAAACTTTTGAGAAAGATCAGTGCCTGCAATTTTTTTTTTAGACTTATGGAAACCTCAGAATATGAAATATATATCCCAAGTCATGTACCAACCTGCTGGATAAAACAGGACCCAATAAGCAAGTCAAATAATAGGATCCAACGATTAGATTAGATTATAAAATTTTTGGCACAGCAAAGCGCCGGAGCCGAGGGGCCGTTCAGCACATATAAATCTTAAAAATAAAAATGTCACTGTCGCACACACAAACATACACACAACCGATATAACATACAAATCATTCATTATATAAAAACCAAACAAGAAACCTTAAACAATTAAGAGAACAAAATTACAATTCATAAAAAAGATTAATATTTTTTTTAAAATGTCATAATTTGCTCTGCCTGAGCACCTTCACCTAAAATATCAGCAAGAGTCTTATTTGCCAGCAAACAAGCTCTACGTTTGTTTTCAAAATGAGGGCACTCCACCAAAATATGCACTACAGTCAAATAGGATCCAACGAAGTTCGGGAAATTACAAGCAAAAGTAAGGGAAAATCGGGACAAGCGCGACAAATACGCTGTTATGGGGGTTGTCCACTGGCAGGCACAAGCCCATCAAATGGTAAGCAACCTACAGAGTTGATTCCAAGTAAAAGCAGGAAGATGCAGAGCAGAAAAACAACCGAAACAGTTAAAATAAGCAGGAGAATAAAAACATGAACAAACAATAAGGGCAGAAAGCTTTACTGCGCAAAACTAAAAATTGGCATTATCTAATATTTCCTCGAGAAATCTTCCATAAAAAGCCAATACAGTTCAAGATACAAGGATACTACACGGATAAACAAAAACTTGCCTCCAGCAGCCTCGGTCCACAAAGAAGCCATCCCACTCCCTATACACTGGTTGATTGATTGATTATGAACTTTAGTTCTTGAGGGCGCCAAGCGCCGGATCCCATCAGGATTATTAAGCGCCCCCTACACTGGTAAAAACTTGCTTCGGAAACTTCACCAGTCTATGGAATGGTAAAGCGTGTTTCAGAAGATCGGCTAAATCGGAGCACCTCGTGCGGTGCACTGTAGGCATTATTTAAGGTTCTTTGCAGCGTGCCTTCGGCCCCTTGCTGCAACCACTTTCGTTTCTTTAACTGTACCTCCTTTCATATTCTTTCTTCCATATTACTTAATACCCTCAACTTCGAGGTTTTCCTGTTATACCTTTCAAGCCTTTTACTGTCAATTTCCGTTTCAGCGCTGATTGACCTCAATGTTCCTAGTGCTTGGCCTTTGGTCTAAATCCTATATTCAATTCCGTGAAGAACACACAAAAAATGACAAAAATGAATTAGCAATCTTTTGACCGAACGTGAGGATAGACCCCTGATGGTCCTGCAGCTATGTGCAAACTGTATCCATGCTGCATGAGCCAAGATTGGCTATTTTATGTAGATGTTGACTATGTATTTTTTATTTGCGCTATCAGATTGATAAAATAATAACAACAAAGTCTTATGGATCATGCACGATTCATTTTTACAAGTTAAGAGTATATGTCACTCTTCATAACTGGCCGTTCATTGTTGACTCTTGTCATGACCTAGCGTGAACCAAAATCGACACTGGAAATTGTTATTGGTAGATCTAGGTAATAACTCCGCGTCGGGTGGGTATTTCTTTGGAAATTACAGTTTCCTATTATAGTGTTTGGGTTGCTTAATAAGAAATTACCATTATTTTTTGGGAGTCGACAGTAATTGACCCCTATAGGGGCTAGTACTGAACACGGCGAAATACATTGGATGCCCCAGTCCCAAGTGGCTTTTGTGTTCGTGGGACCGTTCCTTGTAGTCCGTGCTGAGTTATTGCCTAGATTTACCTTGTTATTTTCTGAAGGAGGCCAAAAGTGGCTGAACCAAAAAAACATGTGTATCTACGGAATTCTCTAGATAACACTAAAACATACCCGATTTCATTACGCCATCGGATCAAAGTCAGTTAGGTACTTTATTATCATAAGAAAAAAATTTAATGAAATATTTCAACACATTTCCTTGGACCGAAAAAGATTACTGCTAAAAAATAGTGCTTTCCTTTTTTTAAGTATAATGTCTGCCAGACAAAAGTTTTAAATTTTTCCTATGGTACTAAATTGCATGACTAGAAAATTACTTAAATATCGTGTACCAACTTCGTTTAATGTGCTTAACATCAAAGATTCTAAAACGCCAAATGTTATAACACCGACTATTGAAAAAAGTGCTCTTCAAACACACACACACACACACACACTAGCATCAAAATTACAGTGCATATTGTTAAGAAAAATTAACTATAAATACTTCACTGATATTTCAGAATAAAAAAAGTCGCATTTGAATCATATCAAATTACAAAATACAATACACAATAACCAGCTAATCCCAGTATTCAAAAAGTACGAAGTACACATACATTTAACAAATTTACTACCTCACTCAACTAATGCAAGTTGCCGAACTACAAGCATATTTAAGTTTTACAAAAATAGTGAAATGGACCCCAATGCGACTGGCCAGCACACGAAGCCCTACAGAAAATGACAAGAACCGTAGACCTCACCTCACTCAAATGAAAACATTTACCTGAATGTTTATGACGTACAACAAGAAGGAATGTTTACATTAAACTTAGGCGACAGATAAATACATTGGACATTGCAACCAAAAACTTCCAGTTGTGGCTGTTACTCACCAATATCAATCCAGGCACAAATGCTACGGCGATAAAGGCTAAAGTTGTATCAATAAATAGCAGTAATCAAGGCAGAGACGACGAAAACCCACTTCTGACTATACGTACATAAACGAGGCCCCAAAATACACGCACACACACACACACATACACACACACACATATATATATATAGTATGTAACGCACACACATGATGCAAGATAGGCAACAGGAAACAAGAGTCTACCGCCGTACATAACGACGAGTTTGACACCTACTATAAAGATACCAGCTGTCAAGTCAGCTGGCCGGGTAGGTCGACTACCCGCACTCTAAGATCAACCTCAAAGCAGCAGGAATACTATGGAGAAAGTCGGGTTAAACTACCATTCACTAAAGAATGGGTAACTTCAGTGAACGCAGTTTTGGAATGAATTTACCAATGTACCAATTTAAATAACCTCAGATTGCAGTAGATTTGTTTAAATCAAATAGTGCGAGAACTAAACTAAATAAGGAAATACTCATCACCTGGTTCGAGGTGGATGATTGAATAGCCCCTTCGAAAATTGCTAAAGGAGCAATATCAAGGTGTAAAAATATTATCAAAATTGATCGCATCAAAACCTACTATTGCATCCAAAAATCAAGGCAGATCACATTCGACTAACAGGCAATAAAATCGCATAAGTGAATCTATAATGGAAAAGAAATATTGCTACTAAATTCATAAACAATTAAATAAACTAGGTAATTGGAAATCGCAAGAATATAAAAGACAACCAATGTATGTTAAAATGATGACTGATAAAAAAAACCTTCCTCCTACACAGTCTTAACACTTGGAGTTTCTGAACTGTTGTCTGTTAACTCTGTTTTTGTCTATTTTCAATTGTCGCGTTTCACCTATTTCACTTTCCATTCTTTGTACTTTGTTTCATACCTAGTATTTATTCGTAAGAAACTTTCTCTGCAAGATTATGGTCTTTTTGGCTTATTCCATATGAATGTGCTCATCAACATTTCGAAATTTAAAACGGAATATTTGAGAAAGATAACACTCGTAGATCGAAATATTCCAATAAGTCTGATGTTAAACTGATTTCGAAAGGATACGTTTCGTTAAAAAAGTTGGAAGGAATATTTGTACAAACATTGAATCATTATCAGGAATATCTATCAGAAAGACAATTTTTCCAGTTTCCACATGAGACCTGGAAAAAACAATGTCGCACATTTTCACCAGAATCTGAATATACGAGTTACGTAGACATTGTGCATTGGGCATTTGGAAATTAAAGATGAATAAGGGTAAAAGCCTTGAGCAACGGAAACCTGTGATCAATGCATTCAAAACTTGTCGCATCAGTGTAAAGGTTTCTCAACGTAAATACGTCTCAACTCCACCTAACTATTGAATTTCATTAAATTAAATTGGAACTGGAAAACCAGCCAAATGACAAAGAACAAGACTCCATATATCATGGTGATCATCATTCTTCTTAAAGGACATTTCCCGTTACTTGAATAAGTTGAAAATAAGAAGGAATAAGAACGAAACCTGGAAGTCAAGTTAAAAGTTATCAACAATGGCAACTATATTGTCTAATGTAGCTTATATAGATATGTCGACATGCAATGCCCTTACCACTGGGACGTTACGGACCCTTCGAGGATCAGATTATATAGTATCGCATTTTCATCTATTATTATATACCTATAAAATGTATGGTTACACGTTATGCTCCATCATAGGGAGAGCGGTGTCACATGAGCGCGCTTTCTAGTGTCTTTAAGCAAATACAAACTCCGAAAATATAAATTAATTAAGGGAGACAACACTGAAAAGGCCTGAGTTGATGAAAGCTACTTCAAATGCTACCGTTATTGGCCACTTGGTGCTAAATTTGGTGATAGGCCATAAAACGCGATAATGTAACACAGCCAATGGTGCACATTGCATGATAAGGCCATTTCTTAGCATATGAGTGACTCCGAACCTTAACTTCTCCAAAGACGCCTTGAGTCACTCTGACATGATAATTATCTTCTCTTGTCAACGTAAAAGTTCTCTCGAACAAAGGAACCTATCCTTGGACCTTGTTATTCAGTCTTTCACATACAAGGCTACAGAACTAAATTGGAATGAAATGCTCATTCTGTGTATTTATGCATTTTGGCAAAAGAAGTAATAAACTTATTCTTCAAACAAAAAATGGGAAGAACTGTATTATTTAAAATAAACATATTTGATTCTAAGTAGGGAAATCACGCAAGTACTTAGTAATCTCAACCCTGTGGTAACGTTTGTTACCAGCGTTATCAAGCCGAGTGAAAAAAAAAAAAGCTAAAGGGAGACACAGTAAGGCTATAACTATTGTTGATTACTATAAGGGTTGACCAGCAAGGGTATAAAAATACTTAGAAATTTGACCGGACTGCCGTACTGAGATTAATATTTGAAGTCACAGAGGTAGTCTAACTGTTCACGTCGGGAGCACTGAATTCCTTAGGTTACTCTGTAGTGCTGTTGAAAAACAGGGAGTGAGAGGGGAGGTGAGTGAAAGGCTAAGAAGTGGGTGCAGCTAAGGGCCGAATGGGATGCTGGAAACACCCTTTGGTAATGCCCACAGTTCACCGGGTGAGGTACATTGATGGTACTACACCTCTACGGGAACCATTTTAATATTACAGCACAGTTGTCAAGAACGGTGGGCATTGCCTTATAAGATGCCCGAACTTCTGGAAGTTGAGCAGTTTTTATTTTCTGTGGGAGCAGGATGGTGATGATGATGGCAATCAAGTCTCGTCTTTCCGAGCTTCTCAGAGACGTTTTTCTCGGTATTTTGTGAAATACTGGAATGTGTCATCTACACCACCTTTGTTCGTCACATTAAAAGTTCAAGTTCTTCCAAGAATCTGCCTCTTAAATATAAATTTTATTTTAAAAAGTTGTTGCACACCATGATTACTATTCGATACCTTGAGACAAATGTCTTCCTCCAGGGTGCCATATTAGGTCAGGGTGTAGGTACCTGTCACGGGTTATAACAGGGCACCAGAGTGTAAGGTCATGTTAAGAATCTCAGGTTTGGCTTGTGGCCAATGAAGGCAGTTAAGAAATTTGGCAAAGAAAAAGAAAAAAAAAATCTCTTAAATACTGTACAACTAATATTTAGGGTATTTCTCACATGAAAGATTGATTATATCTTCGTACAGATCTGGAGGAGCAGCTCGAATTACGACCTTTCGATTTCGTTGGCTACTGGCGACGTAACGCCAGTTAAACATACATATAAAATAACATAATCTCATGAGACTCGTTTGACTGACAGGTTGGTTGCCTGATAAAGCACACCATCGGGAATACTTCTGATTTTCAGTTTTGGCGGCCCTGCCTCCTTCAGACAATACTATATCAGTTCATTGTCTCTCAAGAGAAATTAAATATTCAGCGTCACCAGATTATCTTTGTTCTTGTGCGCTGTCATTATTCTATAAGACATTTTGATAACACTCAGTTTATAGAAAAAATCAGTCATCATAAACAAAAACATAAAACTTGAGATTTGAAAAAATCTAAATAAATAAAAATTACCACTTAGGTAAAAAATAATCACCGGGATTATAAGGTAAGTAATCTTATCAATCGTGACGGACAAAAAAACCACCCAAGAAAGTCATACAGTATCATCAGTATATACTTTTTTACGTCATCCATTTACCCTTATCAAGGGCCTCCTCTGCTCCTCACACTCAGTCCTTTCCAACTTTTTTCGTATGACTGCACACTTCCCCAGTCTTGCACCTATACTAACTTTATTAACACTTCTCTGTATCGCCACACATCCTATCATTTCAGTGATTCTAATGGCATACAGTATATATATACTGATTATATAAAAAAAATTATTTCCACTTTTTTTATTATTATTGTTCCCATTTAATATCCACACTTCACTTCCAAAAGGGGGAGATGGCTCAACAAAGCATTCACACATTATATCTAGACTTCATGTTTCTGCTCAATCTTTTGCACGTACTACACTGATACCTTCCGCGGTTCACTTGTTCTGTGACTCATCATCCTACCATCGTCTGATGTATTTGCTTCTTAATCTACTGAATTAAACCAATTTGTGTGAATGCATGTGTGTAAGTACGTATACGCAACCTAAGATTTATAGCAATTAAAACCAAGAAGAAAAAATTCTCAAAGTAGCTGTGAAAGTACTACAGTTCAAGTAAATACAAAACTTAAGAAAAATTACATATTCATTTTCCAAAGGGGTGGAAGCACACGACGGATTCGACAAGAGCATACTGATAAAGAATCAAAACTTTTAAAAAGATAAGATGATAAGAGAGAGAGAGAGAGAGAGAGAGAGACTCAGTGTGAAAAGTAGTGTCGGTAAGAGGAACCGCTGAGGCAGTTGGGATGTTGAGAGTCTAGGGGAAAAGTTATAAGCAGCCGCGCCATCGTTAGGACGAAAGTAGGTTGACTGCAGTTTTGGAAACATCTTGGCCTCAGTCAAAGTTGGCCAGAAGTGTTATTTAAATGACGAAGTGTTACTTAAAGGATCGTTTGTATTTTTCTATGAAAGTACGTTGAATGCAGTTTTGGAAACACCTTGGCCTCAATCAAAGTTGGCCAGAAGTGTTATTTAAATGATAAAGTGTTACTTAAAGGATCATTTGTATTTTTCTATGTTCATGAAAGCAAAACACAGATTCTCAGATATATCTCGGCGCCACACAAATCGTTCGTTCGTACTTAGTGTTTTAGTGACAGTTCACATTTCTAAAAATCGCAAGCCAAATATCTTTACGAATGTCCTCAACAGTTAAATTAGGACACGCGTCACTTCTTGACTCGCGTAGTGCTGACCCAGATTACTTTTCCTTATATAAGTGATGAACTTTCGAGCTAGATAAAGTTAAAGAAGTTGGACAAACAAGTAGGAAGAGACCAGAAGGAACAGATGAAAAGTAAAAGGCAGAGAACAAAAGATCTACGCATATAATTGGATAAATAATTTTGCATCTCTCATGTACCGCTGGATTTAAACCCATCACGTATTGAGGCAAAATCTTACATAATTTGGTGTTATGAACATTAAATCAAAGCTCTGATTATCCTTGTTGTTGTTATGCCAAGACATATGTTGTTTATAATTGATTTTACTCGAGCTATCTAATTTAAAATATATACAAATGTCACTGTAAAGATATCTAAAAGAATTTAATTCGGATCAATTTCCTCATTAGATTGACACCTGCAGTGTCACCAGGGTATGAATGCATTGGTGCGTCAAATTACGAAACAGATTTCTATCTGCAAAAAGGAAGTTCTAGCCTCTTTTATATAAAAGGATAAAAAGGTTTCATCCTTCACTCAGACTCAACAACAACAACAACAATAATAACAATAATAAACAAAATTGGTATTACTATGTTGGCTGAACACCAATGGAGATCAAATTTCGAATTAAAAAAATAAGATTCCACTGAATTTGTCAAGACGCGAGTATCATTATAACTTCCTCTGGTATAGAATCTTATTTTGCTCTACGCTCGGACGCCAAAAGGCATAGTGATAACTCCAAGATGTAAAGTTCAGTAGATTTCAAACGGATACCCTAATTTTACAATAATAATAAAAATAAAATAATAATAATAATAATAATAATAATAATAATAATAATAATAATCAAACATGCAACATGGCTCCAGGAAGTCAAGGAAGAAGAAACAGGGAGAATAAAACAAAGATTCACAGAGATCACGACAGGCACAGTTAGACACCAACTAAGGAAAATGCCAAACTGGAAAGCCCAAGGTCCCGATGAAGTCCATGGATACTGGCTCAAAAACTTCAAGCCCTACACCCACGAATAGCAGAACAACTCCAGCATTGTATCTCAAATCACCATGCACCCAAATGGCTCCAGGAAGTCAAGGAAGAAGAAACAGAATAAAACAAAGATTCACAGAGATCACGACAGGCACAGTTAGACACCAACTAAGGAAAATGCCAAACTGGAAAGCCCAAGGTCCCGATGAAGTCCATGGATACTGGCTCAAAAACTTCAAGGCCCTACACCCACGAATAGCAGAACAACTCCAGCAATGTATCTCAAATCACCATGCACCCAAATGGATGACCACAGGAAGAACATCCTTAGTACAAAAAGACAAGAGTAAGGGAAATATAGCCAGTAACTACAGGTCTATCACCTGCCTACCAATAATGTGGAAGTTGCTAACAGGTATCATCAGTGAAAGGCTATACAATTACCTAGAGGAGACAAACACCATCCCCCACCAACAGAAAGGCTGCAGAAGGAAGTGTAGGGGCACAAAAGACCAGCTCCTGATGGACAAAATGGTAATGAAGAACAGTAGGAGAAGGAAAACCAACCTAAGCATGGCATGGATAGACTATAAGAAAAGAAAGCCTTCAACATGATACCACACACATGGCTAATAGAATTCCTGAAAATATATGGGGCAGAGGAAAACACCATCAGCTTCCTCAAAAATACAATGCGCAACTGGAATACAATACTTACAAGCTCTGGAATAAGACTAGCAGAGGTTAATATCAGGAGAGGGATCTTCCAGGGCGACTCACTGTCCCCACTACTCTTCGTAGTAGCCATGATTCCCATGACAAAAGTACTACAGAAGATGGATACCAGGTACCAACTCAAGAAAAGAGGCAAGAGAATCAATCATCTGATGTTCATGGACGACATCAAGCTGTATGGTAAGAGCATCAAGGAAATAGATACCCTAATCCAGACTGTAGGGATTGTATCTGGGGACATCAGGATGGAGTTTGGAATAGAAAAATGCACCTTAATCAACATACAAAAAGGCAAAGTAACGAGAACTGAAGGGATAAAGCTACCAGATGGGAGCAACATCAAACATATAGATGAGACAGGATACAAATACCTGGGAATAATGGAAGGAGGGATATAAAACACCAAGAGATGAAGAACACGATCAGGAAAGAATATATGCAGAGACTCAAGGCGATACTCAAGTCAAAACTCAACGCCGGAAATATGATAAAAGCCATAAACACATGGGCAGTGCCAGTAATCAGATACAGCGCAGGAATAGTGGAATGGAGGAAGGCAGAACACTGCAGCATAGATCAGGAAACCAGGAAACATATGACAATACACAAAGCACTACGCCCAAGAGCAAATACGGACAGACTATACATAAGACGAAAGGAAGGAGGGAGAGGACTACTAAGTATAGAGGATTGCGTCAACATCGAGAACAGAGCACTGGGGCAATATCTGAAAACCAGTGAAGACGAGTGGCTAAAGAGTGCATGGGAAGAAGGACTAATAAAAGTAGACGAAGACCCAGAAATATACAGAGACATGAGAATGACAGACGGAACAGAGGACTGGCACAACAAACCAATGCACGGACAATACATGAGACAGACTAAAGAACTGGCCAGCGATGACACATGGCAATGGCTACAGAGGGGAGAGCTAAAGAAGGAAACTGAAGGAATGATAACAGCAGCACAAGATCAGGCCCTAAGAACCAGATATGTTTAAAGAACGATAGACGGAAATAACATCTCTCCCATATGTAGGAAGTGCAATACGAAAAATGAAACCATAAACCACATAGCAAGCGAATGCCCGGCACTTGCACAGAACCAGTACAAAAAGAGGCATGATTCAGTGGCAAAAGCCCTCCACTGGAGCCTGTGCAAGAAACATCAGCTACCTTGCAGTAATAAGTGGTACGAGCACCAACCTGAGGGAGTGATAGAAAACGATCAGGCAAAGATCCTCTGGGACTATGGTATCAGAACAGATAGGGTGATACGTGCAAATAGACCAGACGTGACGTTGATTGACAGTCAAGAAGAAAGTATCACTCATTGATGTCGCAATACCATGGGACACCAGAGTTGAAGAGAAAGAGAAGGAAAAAATGGATAAGTATCAAGATCTGAAAATAGAAATAAGAAGGATATGGGATATGCCAGTGGAAATCGCACCCATAATCATAGGAGCACTAGGCACGATCCCAAGATCCTTGAAAATGAATCTAGAAAAACTAGAGGCTGAAGTAGCTCCAGGACTCATGCAGAAGAGTGTGATCCTAGAAACGGCGCACATAGGAAGAAAAGTGATGGACTCCTAAGGAGGCAAGATGCAACTCGGAACCCCACACTATAAATACCACCCAGTCGAATTGGAGGACTGTGATAGAGCAAAAAAAAAAAAAAAAAAAAAAAATTAAAAATAAAATAAAAATAAAATAAAATAATAATAATAATAATACCTTCAGATACTACAACTTAAAATCCACTAGCGATAGGAAACTGGTACTCAGATCTAGAAATACAACTAGTTGAATTAATTCAATTCGTTAGTAGTTTATGTCGAGAGAGAGAGAGAGAGAGAAGACAAATTTGGGATTTGTGTGATGTTATGGGACAAAGATAATGTTTTCCGATAAAATAGCTAAAGAAAAAGAAAATGTGATTGCTTAAAGAACGGACTGGTAAACAAAAATCTGAAGTTCAGATTTAAACCATGACTAATGGAGATTCTTTCCAATAAAATATGACAGAAAGGAAACGTAAAGGGGCTCATAACATTACGCAAAAAAAAAAAAAAAAAAAAAAAAAATGTAAATTCTAATCTCGTAACCAGCGCAAAATTAACGATCAAATCCGGATACAGAATAAACTTTGCCGGCAATCTGGAAATTAACCTAACAACATTTGGCGATCCAAACAGCAGTTATCAACAGTATCTAAATAACTTTCAGATGTTATTGCCAGAACTTTATGATGGATTTGATGTAGATAAAGTAAATGATATGATCAATATCAGATATTTTATGAGATGAAAGCATTTGTTCTAGTGCTTCGTGGAAAAAAAAAAAAAAAAAAAAAAAAGCGTTCGGGGCCGAAAAATCTTCACTAAGAGCGAGCAATGCAACGCTAACCTCGCCTATCAAGTCCGTTGTCTAGATCGGATCTATTCCCAATCTAATCACTCGTTGTCAGTCACGAGACTCGTTTTGGTAAAAATTATCATAAAAAAAGTATGATTATTAGATTACTGGTGCAAAGAAGGTTTTATACCATCAGGAGAAGGGGCTTGTTTGTGCGTGGTCCATAACCTCTTTACCTAGTACCCAGGTACCATGGCCTATCGCATCATTGGGTTTAAATCTCCTTGTCTGAATGATGGCTCAATATCAAACACATTTTAATTCGCTTTGCTCTTGGATTCATTTCAGGATATTGCGTCTGCAGTAGGTGAATAACCTCAGATTAAACAGATATAATGTGTCTTCGACTTTGCTGCGATCCTTACAAGCTTACATATATTGCTGCTATTTACACAGCCGTAAGTATCAATCTCTTTCTCTTTAAACGAAAAAACATAAGATCTAATTCCTCAATCCTATCTTGAACTCTATCAGAACAAGACATCAAGAAGAAAAAAAATTGGTTGTTTTGTCAACATTCAGCTGTTTAGATACTCTGAATAACAACTACCCTTTTCTTGTTGATCAAATCCACATAAATTGTTAAAATATACTTAAGTACAACTTAATTAAAGGCTTCTCGAGGATTAGTGTTCTAATCTTAGGAGCGAATGAAACTGAATCAGAATATTAGAGACAAATGTTTGTGACCGATTCCTGCTTGATTTTCTGACTACTTTACACTAGTGTTGTGGTTATGCCGCTTATTTGCTGCTCACAAATCGCTTGGCGGGGTGGTGACATCACGGTTATCATTGATTTGGCATCCCATCAATCCAGGATGCCCTCTGGACATTTAGCTTCCTTGACGAATCTGAGGACTTTGGTTTCATTCCCTCTGAAGGCTTTAAATATAATCCTAACAAAAATATATCAAGGATAATACAAAAGAAAAAGTCTTACCGGGGTGGATGCAGATATTAACAACACAGCAGTCACTACCCCATTAATACTTAATAATGTCTAAAATATGGATAAACACCTTTACAAATGCGCACTCTTGCTCTTCCAAGGCACAAATTTTCCATTATCCATTTTGTGCCATTTATCGAGTGATTACTAGTCTTTATCTTCTTTTTTACGATTCAACACTTCTTTACCTAAAGGCTGGTCCACACGCTACGTTTTGCACAACCTTTTGTCTGCACAGTTCAAGACGTTGCAGATAAAACGTTGCGTGTGGACAGGAAAACAGCGCAGTTTTGACTCCAGCGCAAGACGGTACAGTTGCAGTGATGACTGAGCTAGGAGAGCATAGATATCCATGAACTGTGCAGACAAGTCGGTACGTGTAGACGGTAGCACCGTCTTTCGTTTCATTTTGTGCCTCAGTTTTAATTCAACAAGCGACAATGGCAGACCTTTGGCAATGTTCTCGAGAGCTCCTCACAGAATTTATTGCATTGTACGAAAGTTTCCCATGCATTTGGCGTGTCAAATCAAAGGATTATGAATTCAAGGTCTTTGTAACATCTGCCAGTTGCCAAAAATCGTAACGTTGCTGTTAGCCTTTCATGTGGTGAAATTGCTGTTCTCATACACGTATTTTCTTTAATGATATGGGGTGTCACTAGTTCCAAAAAATAAGTATATGTTTATATGTCCATTTGCAAGTAATTGCGCCAATCATCAGGCTCATCACGTAGTTCACGCAGTAATTTAATATGGGAGAAATTTTGCCTTTTCAAAAGCCACTTTCGCGACCACTTTGAACGCCGGGTGCTTCTGAGACGTTCCAATCTTTTTTTTTTTTTTTTCACAACACAACACGTCAAAATTGACAGAAGGAGTACCTCCTCCATGACGATGTTGACAAAACTGAGCGAAACTCGTGCAAACATCATGGTACCGTGTAGACGCAATAAAATTGTAAGGTTTTCATTCCGTCTTAAGACTGAGCAGACAAATTGTTGTGCAAAACGGAGCGTGTGGACCTGCCTTAAACCTATCGTCCTCCATTCTTCTTAGGTCATCTCATACCTTCAAAATATTTTCTTTTGTTTACATTCAGCACCTAAACTTTACTTCCTTAAGGGAAAGTTGCATTAACAATCTCTTCGTGTATTCCCACTGTATCCTCCTAAAGATATTCTACAAGCATTCCCAATGTTTCGCAGACATTCTTCTGTCTTCATCTCCTATTTTGTGTCTACCTCTTCAATCTCCTACCGTCATCAGTTATAGTCTCTCTTGAATATTTACCTAAATCAACCGCTTTCATTCTCCTATCAACTTCCGAGTTTCTACATGCTAGTAGACCAAATTTAGCCAAAACATGGCAAAAATTTCGAGGTTTGGGTGTCAAATCTGATTTTTTGCACAGACTCGAGAGATCTGGTAGATATCCCACAAAAAAGTCTCCATGAATCCTACGGGTGTTTTCTTTCCAAAATTCAAGATGGCAACCATTGGAGGCAGGAATTTGCCCAATCTACGTAACTTGTGAACTGTTGCAGTTAGGATCTTATGTTTGGTGTCTAACTTTGTTATCTGACCCAAGAAATTCAATGATTCCATTATTTATTGGTTGGTTTTATAAAGTTTAGGTGTAACACCAAGCACTGGGGCAGCAAAGGCCATTCAGCGCTTACCGTATAACTATGAAATTATAATACGTGTTATATCATATAAAGCAGGTTTATTTCTTCGAGATAATTTACTATATTTTGAAGCGGGGCATTTTCTCCCAATAGTTCTTCAAGTGGTCTATTATATAAGTTGTTGGATATTCGTTTTCTTTCGAATTTACGTCATTCAGTTAGCAGATGACGGACTGTGACCAGAGTACGACAATGATCACAGTAGGGCCTATCTTTCCTAGCCTGGCAACATCAAGTATTTGTGTGTTAAGTATGTATGTCCTATTCTTAGTCTTGTTAATATGACATCTTCCCTTCTTTGACATTGTTGTCTATTCCAAGATTTTACAGATGATTTAATATGCTTTAGTTTATGATTTAATTCTAGCCATTCTTTTTCCCATTTTGATTGACAGTATTCATTTATTGTTGTTTTAATGTCATTGTAAGGTATTTGTATTTTTTTGATAGACTCCTTTTTTAGTGCCTTTTTATCTTCTTTATCCACCTCTTCATTACCCTTTATGCCCACATGGGAAGGGACCCAACATAGTTTTATATACATAGATTTCCGTTTTACTATTATATCTATCCACTCCCTTATTTCTTCAATTACGGGATGCAAAATTGTGTACTGTTTTAGCGCTTCTAAAGCATTGTAAGAATCCTTGTATATTTCAAAGGTATCGTTTGCCTTTGCCACCATAAAGGTATGTTTTATAGCCTCTAATATAGCATTTATCTCTGCAGTGAATATCGAGCATATTTTTGGAATTTTTTCCCTTATTTTTATATTTTTTGTTACTACAGCATAGCCTACACCCTCCTTCGACTTGGATCCATCTGTATAAATACTAATGTCCCGTTTATGTTTTTCCTGGTGTGACAGAAATTCAGTTTTTTTATTTATGACATAAATCAGTAACACTGCTCATTATAACGAAATTTTTAAGAAATATTTCAACAGCAAATTTGCGTAAAAATTGCTGTTTGTCGCTACAGCTAGCAGTACTGGTATAAAAAATCAAATATGTGAGCGTACAAGTATCACATAGTCATATAGTGCTGTAACCGGATTTTTAGACATATGTAATGTATATCAGTTTCAGTGGTTGCAACACCATATATTAGCTAGCACACCTCTCCTGAAACACAGCTCCTCACCTTCGAAGAAGAGGTTCTTTCACAATTTTCCCCCTGTCTATAGCTCTTATATTCTTACATAATATACATTATTTATAGAACTAAATCACTTCTTTGAGTCTAGAGAGTATTTTTCGAATAGTCAAAAATGTATACCTTGTAAACGGAAGGAACCGTGACGTGAAGAAATTTTAAGCACAAAACGCCTCGTAAATAGGGAAGATCTATGGTATGGTTGGTTAGGAAATGTTGCTATTTACTTACGACTTTAACCCTTAATAAAACATAAAGGAAATAATTTTCACGGTGAAAGCATTCTAGAGTTGCCTCAGACATCAAAGGCCACGTTCCACATGATCATTAAACGCATTTATACAAGATAAAAAACCAACACAGTGTTCAAACATTGCATTATAGGTTTCATAAACCTTCCTGTATCGACATGCTGAATTTTCTTTGCACCCTGTCTTAAAGTCACAATATATCATTGTTAGTAGCCGCTCCAGAGCAGCAGCGCATTCAGAACCGATTGGGAGCAGACTATTATCAAGAACTTCCCACCCATAATTGAGAGGCTTAAGATCATTGCCATACCAAGACTGAACTTGCAGGGACACCTGGAAGGAGTGCAAACTGCTTGTTGGAGGATGCCTGCTGAGTTCGGCTTTAGAGGAACAACCTGTGCCAGTTATCACCTGCTGGAGGCGGAGATACTCGGCCTTGGCAAGAATTTCGAATTTTTTCACATTGTACAACATCAATATCGATTTTGAATTTTTCACACTGTACAATATCAATATCGATTTTGAATTTTTCACACTGTACAATATCAATATCGAATTCTTTCCAGCCTCAGCATTGCTGTTGAAGGCTGCCGTGGAAGATGGGAGATCTTCACTACATTTAGCAAACATGGGTTTTTTTTTTCTTGCCAGTGGCAAAGGGAGCACTGGTGGTGTCACACCCTTGTCATCGCATGTAGTGGCAGCAGAACATCGCAGAGGTCAGACCCAAAACATCTCTTCACTTGCTGTATATTTAAGAGTTTAGATTGTGTGCCTGGCTGAGGATGAATTAAAATTATCTCCTCAGTGCTCAGCTGTGCCAACAAAATAACAAGAACATAAATGTCATGTGACACCACATGAATTGGTCTACTTGTTTCCTTAGCTGAAGCCATGGCAGCCAATGCAATGTTGAGCTCAGCATCAGCTGGAGCATGATTTATTTCTACTCCCCTCAACAGCAGAACTTTGCTAAGTTCAGTAATGAGAGCAGCCTTGTTGCAAAAATGGTTGAGGAATTCGTTTTGTGATGTTGTCTGTGCATCTAGCACTAAGTTGATACCTACAGAAGTTTTGACCTTAGCTTGTCTACACTGCTCCACTGATTTGGTGGTCTGCTTATCTCCATCGCCATCAAAAGTCATTACACCCTGGGGATTATCCTCATCTTTGATGGCTATGGAGATAAGTAGACTACCAAAATGGTGGAGCAGTGTAAACGAGTCAAGGTCAAAACTTCTGTAGGTATCAATTTAGTGCTAGTTACACAGACAACATCACAAAACGAATTCCTCAACAATTCTCAAAACAAGGCTGCTTTCATTACTGAACTTAACAAAGCTCTGCTATTGAGGGGAGTAGAAATAAATCATGCTCAAGCTGATGCAGATCTCAACATTGCATTGGTGGCCATAGCTTCAGCTAAGGAAGCAAGCAGACCCATTCATGTGGTGTCACGTGACACAGATGTTCTTGTCATCTTGTTGGCATGGCTGAGCACTGAGGAGATAATTTATTTCAACCTCAGTTTGGCAAACAATCTAAACACATCAATATGCAGTAAGTGAAGAGATATTTGGGGTTTAACCTCTGCGATGTTCTGCTGCCACTACATGTAAGATCTCCCCTCTTCCCCAGCGGCCTTCAACAGCAAGGAAAGTGACAAAGCTAGTATTGCTGAGGCTGGAAATAATTAGAAATTGATATTGTATAATGTGAAAAATTCGAAATCGATATTGATGTTGTGCAATGTTCCGCTACCACCACATGCTAATTCTCAGTGGCCACGGTGTGATACCACCAGAGTGCTCCCTTTGTCATTAGCAAGAAATAAAACCCTCATGCTTGCAAAACGCACTGAAGATTTTCCCTCTTGACCAGCAGCCTTCAACAGCAAGGAAAGTAACAAACCTAGCATTGCTGAGGCTGGGAAGAATTCGATATTGATGTTGTACAATGTGAAAAAATTCAAAAGTCTTGGCAAGGCCAGATATTTCCGCCTCAAACAGATGATTGCTCGCACAGGACTGTCCTCTAAAACCAAACTTAACAGGCATCCTCCAACTGGCAGTTCTGCAAATATGCACTCCTTCTGGATCTACCTGCAAGTTCAGTCTTGGTTTGGCAATGATCTTAAGCCTCTCAATTTTGGGTGGGAAGTCTGTCGTGGTTGTGGAATAATGTATGTTTTACTATGTATATGCTTTCCATGTATTCATAAATATTGTCTACTGTAAATGCATCTGCATGTGTCGTGCTGTCCGCACTGCACATGCGCATGAGTACTCTTCCTTGGGACATTTGGAGGGCTTGCTAGAAGGGGGCGTGGTATTGGGCAGGCCGCCCTGCTTGGCGTTTATCTGCTTTCTACAGTTCTTGTCATAGTGGCTCACTTGGCCACAGTGTCTACATTAGGCCTTGTTGGCAGGGCAGTTTGGCATCCTGCACCAGTGCCCCTTGCAGCCAAGTTTCCACATACACTGTCGTTGGCTGGGCACTTTTCTGCTGAGCTATGCTTCCTTGTGCAGGAAGGACATAAAGTGTTCTTGTTGGGGGTTGGTTGTGAGGTAGCGTCCCTGTTGCCATGTCCTCTGGTTTTTTTTATGTGGAGATGGCACACAATTTAGCTGGAGGGGCATGCTTGGCTATGGTGGCTGTCTGTGTGGCCTCACAGGAGCGACATTCATTGACCATGGTGGCCAATGAAGCTGCAGTGTCCAAGGCAAAGAGTTCTGAGTGAGGTTCTTATTCCTGACTCCCACGATGATGATCATCTTCAGCTGTGTCTCTTCACACGCAGTAGGATGGCCAGGACAGACATCGATATCCTCTTCTACATGCTTCAGTTAGATGTAGAAATTGCTGAAGCCTTCCCCTTCCCTCTGTTTGCAGGAAAGTAGGTCCTTGCGTCATAGAGCTTCATTCTGTGTCTGGTGGTACATTGAGTGTGTGTTCAAGTATTCTTTGAGTCTCCAGGCTAAGGCACATGCAAAGTTGTATCATCTGCTTCCTGGTAAGCAATGTCCCTAGGTCCACCATCACACTGTAGTCATCACAGCGTCTACTCCATTCCCTGAACACTTGATATGTGGCATCAGGACGTAAGGGCGGTGGGGTCTGGGCGATGGCCCTCTGTGGGGGTGGTGGCTAGGTGGGCAATGGCACTGAGGATTGTGTGGGAAGTTGTTGTGAGTCCACTGGTGTTGCTTGCTGCTGGCAGAGTTGACACTAAGTAGCTGCAACAACAAGGTGAAACATTGGGCTTCTTTGTCTCTTCTTAGGCTGTCCTTTTGGCAGTGTAGGTCCTCTTCATGACGACATTGTTCCTATTCATGATGACGTTGTTTCTCCTCTGATGTACAGCCAACTCGGCCTGTCGAGATTCGTCCAGTTATTTGATGAGGAGCCCTACCTCCATATTTGGAGCTGTGGGAGGCGGTATACTCATGTGTGGTGAGAGAAAAAGTGGGTTTCCACCATTGCAAAACCTGGAAGGGTTCGAAGGTCTGTTGGCGAGCCTGGGTGTGAAGGCAACTGGTGGTCCTCAAGGTCCTGGTTGTGTTGCTGCATATCCCCAGGTTTGTCTTGATGTGAAGCAGAAGCCATTCCGAATAGTTTTCTGCAATATCATCTACAGTTTAAAGGAAGAGAAGATGAGGAAGCATTTCTACAGTTTGTATTAAAATGTTACTGTAAATAAGTCTTTTACTGTGTACTGTGCAGCAAACACTGGCAGGCTGGGGAGAGAGGGCTGGGAGGGCTCCTGGGGGGGTGGGCAGTCGCGGGGGGAGGGGGGGGGTGTTGCAAACATTTGACCATTGTGTAATGAGTCGGCAGTGTATGATAAATGATGAGAGTGGGTGGACGCGCCTCAGGCTCCGTAGCTGGGTATAGTATTGGTGAGGAGGGGCATAAGAGAAATACAACTTACTAAAGTCAAAACTCTAACATTACACTGCACCAACACTGTAAGATCCAAAGGCAATCAAGGGGTAATGGCAGCTGTTTTTTAATGCTAATTTCAGTGTTCCTTGAAAATGCTGGATGGTTTCGTCACTGCACCATGGTGGTAGGTGATGATGTCTTGCATGAGAAGACAGAAGATTGCAGGATGGGAGAAATAATATCCTGGGTTGCATTTTTCTTTATTCCATGCAGCAAAAGGTAAATATGTACCGAGGCTCTGTAGGGCGTGCAGTTCACGTCAAGAGAAGGAGGAAGAATACTCATACACATGTACAGTGCGGACAGCACGACACATGCAGATGCATTTACAGTAGACAATATTTATGAATACATGGAAAGCATATACATAGTAAAACATACATTATTCCACAACCACGACAGACTTCCCACCCAAAATTGAGAGGCTTAAGATCATTGCCAAACCAAGACTGAACTTGCAGGTAGATCCAGAAGGAGTGCATATTTGCAGAACTGCCAGTTGGAGGATGCCTGCTAAGTTTGGTTTTAGAGGACAGTCCTGTGCGAGCAATCATCTGTTTGAGGCGGAAATATCTGGCCTTGCCAAGACTTTTGAATTTTTTCACATTGTACAACATCAATATTGAATTCTTCCCAGCCTCAGCAATGCTAGGTTTGTTACTTTCCTTGCTGTTGAAGGCTGCTGGTCAAGAGGGAAAATCTTCAGTGCGTTTTGCAAGCATGAGGGTTCTATTTTTTGCCAATGACAAAGGGAGCACTCTGGTGGTATCACACCGTGGCCACTGAGAATTAGCATGTAGTGGCAGCGGAACATTGCACAACATCAATATCGATTTCGAATTTTTCACATTATACAATATCAATTTCTAATTCTTTCCAGCCTCAGCAATACTAGCTTTGTCACTTTCCTTGCTGTTGAAGGCCGCTGGGGAAGAGGGGAGATCTTCACTGCTTTTGGCAAGCATGAGGGTTTCTTTCTTGCCAGTGGCAAAGGAAGCACTGGTGGTGTCACACCCTTGTCATCACATGTAGTGGCAGCAGAACATCGCAGAGGTTAAACCCCAAATATCTCTTCACTTACTGCATATTGATGTGTTTAGATTGTTTGCCAAGCTGAGGTTGAAATAAATTATCTCCTCAGTGCTCAGCCATGCCAACAAGATGACAAGAACATCTGTGTCACGTGACACCACATGAATGGGTCTGCTTGCTTCCTTAGCTGAAGCTATGGCCACCAATGCAATGTTGAGATCTGGATCAGCTTGAGCATGATTTATTTCTACTCCCCTCAACAGCAGAGCTTTGTTAAGTTCAGTAATGAGAGCAGCCTTGTTTTGAGAATTGTTGAGGAATTCGTTTTGTGATGATGTCTGTGCAACTAGCACTAAATTGATACCTACAGAAGTTTTGACCTTGACTCGTTTACACTGCTCCACCATTTTGGTGGTCTACTTATCTCCATAGCCATCAAAGATGATGATAATCCTTCCCGGGGTGTAATGACTTTTGATGGCGACGGAGATAAGCAGACCACCAAATCGGTGGAGCAGTGTAGACAAGCCAAGGTCAAAACTTCTGTAGGTATCAACTTAGTGCTAGTTGCACAGACAACATCACAAAACGAATTCCTCAACCATTTTTGCAACAAGGCTGCTCTCATTACTGAACTTAGCAAAGTTCTGCTGTTGAGGGGAGTAGAAATAAATCATGCTCCAGCTGATGCTGAGCTCAACATTGCATTGGCTGCCATGGCTTCAGCTAAGGAAACAAGTGGACCAATTCATGTGGTGTCACATGACATTGATGTTCTTGTTATTTTGTTGGCACAGCTGAGCACTGAGGAGATAATTTTAATTCATCCTCAGCCAGGCACACAATCTAAACTCTTAAATATACAGCAAGTGAAGAGATGTTTGGAGTCTTACCTCTGCGATGTTCTGCTGCCACTACATGCGATGACAAGGGTGTGACACCACCAGTGCTCCCTTTGCCACTGGCAAGAAAAAAAAACCATGTTTGCTAAATGTAGTGAAGATTTCCCATCTTCCACGGCAGCCTTCAACAGCAATGCTGAGGCTGGAAAGAATTTGATATTGATATTGTACAGTGTGAAAAATTCAAAATCGATATTGATGTTGTACAATGTGAAAAAATTCGAAATTCTTGCCAAGGCCGAGTATCTCCGCCTCCAGCAGGTGATAACTGGCACAGGTTGTTCCTCTAAAGCCGAACTCAGCAGGCATCCTCCAACAAGCAGTTTGCACTCCTTCCAGGTGTCCCTGCAAGTTCAGTCTTGGTATGGCAATGATCTTAAGCCTCTCAATTATGGGTGGGAAGTTCTTGATAATAGTCTGCACCCAATCGGTTCTGAATGCGCTGCTGCTCTGGAGCGGCTACTAACAATGATATATTGTGACTTTAAGACAAGGTGCAAAGAAAATTCAGCATGTCTACAGTTCACAAGTTACGTAGATTTGGCAAATTCCTGCCTCCAATGGTTGCCATCGAATTTTGGAAAGAAAACACTTTGGAATTCATGGGGACTTTTTTTGCGGGATATCTACTAGATCTCTCGAGTCTGTGCAAAAAATCAGCTTTTGATACCCAAACTTCGGCATCAAATGCTAAATTTGGTGGACTAAAGGCGAATTTACACTAGGCTTCACAGCAAGCTTCATAAGTCACCTCTTTCAGCATATGCCCGCCCACTTGGGTGACGTCATGTGCTGCACAGCGTGAATTGCCTCTACACTACGTGAGTTCTGTGACCAGTAGCATTATTTTCCTGACAGCCACGTACATCTCTATATTTATGTGATTTTAATTTTACATTCCATAAACATGGATGATGCTGATAGTACTCAATCAAACAACGGATCTCTTCTCATTTCCATTCCATGGCGATTGCAGTATAATAGAGAACTGGATGACAGCTGAAAGGTTTCTAGTTATTCATTGTCAGTGGATTGTCTGGGTCAGGCTTCAGCCATCAAGCTTGCCTTAATGATTTAGTGGTGCAGCTTGGCTGCTTGGCGCGCGAGTCCTAATGAGCAGTCCAGTAGGCGTAGCTAACAAGAATTTAGGAGGAGTTAGTGATGAGTCTTAAGCATGGTACACACTATGCCATCATGTATCAGCTACGTGATGCAGTAGTGGTGTTGAAAAAAATTAATAGCGGCCAAACTGTACTGCAACACTGCTCACTTGTTCTCGCAGTTCAGCTTTCAACGGCAGGATGTCTGCCGATGATGTACTTTGCTAGGAGAGACTACTGTGGGGTGTAGTTGCTCTGAAATAGCATATCATCAGGAGCTCATTCTTGCAGCTGGAGGATCGTATGCAAGCCTCCAATATTCAACCAGGATTTCAAAACAGAGCCTCAGTCTAATCACCCCCAAAACCTGTGAAGCCATCTATAATGTCCTTAGGGAGGATTATTTGAAAGTAAGGTTCAAATATAGGTACAAAGTACACAAATATTTGTTTATTACAAGAAACTCAGCTCATCAAAACACCATAACTTCGGAGTGTAGAGATCTTCCCTGCCAGCTCCAGACTTCTGTGATGCTTTGATTGCAGACATTTCCCTGTAGAATTGTCTTCTCAGGGTGTGCAGCTTTTTAGTAATGTCTTCATTCCGCAATGTACGGTTTACAAAACTCAATAACTCCGATTTTATGGTTTCCAAGCTTGCACTCTTGATGTTTCTCATCTTGTAATGCTTGCATTTGATGTTCCAAACAGATGGATGTTCCTTCAGTAATTCAATTGAATGTAGTGTTAGTACTTGTCCACTCAAGGGGTTTGGCGGGTGGTGGTGAGTGGACATCCTCCCCCTCTGAATGTTCGTGCATCACTGAGCTGAGTAATGAAATGGCTCTGCCCCATGTACACGTTGGTGATGCAGCTTCGTGTTGAAAAAGTCGTTTTTCAACGCATCCATATAACACTGCGAGCATCATGATGCATAGTATGTATGGGGCCTTATGTATGCAGTGTGCTGTGAAGCCTAGTGTAAACTCACCTTTATACCCTCTTTACCTTATTCTTGTTCACATGAACTCTCACCTTTATTTTTTTGAAGACGCTTCCTAACCCTTTTTCTAAGTTACTAGAGTTTTTATTCATCAGCGCCAAGCAGCAATAAATCATGTGAACATTAGCCATGCTGACATCTAACTTAATTGTCTCAGACACACTCTTACTCCAAACCAGTCGCTCGTCCATCTGCACATTGTAAGACACAATTTGCTTCCACCAGGTCTGCATTCACGTCAGAGATCCATTTGCTCGTAATCTTTCCCTCTTCACTTACTATCCTACAGAACAACGTCTCATTCTCCCTGTTTACTTGCTCACCTTCTACCCCTTCACAAATCCCGAGTTTTCAAGTACTTGCCTTCCTTTCCTTTTTCTCGTTTTCCTCCTGTCAACCCTTTCCTTCCTCCTGTATATCTGCGCCATTCGCAGTTTTAAGGAAACCAAACGGTCGGTTTCCCTGACAGAGAAGTTGAGCTAATAAGACATATACACACAAAACTGCATTACACACACATATATAATATACATATATATATAATACATATACAAAAGATTATAGATATATATATATATATATATATATATATATATATATATCATATACATACACACAAAATATATCCTTAAAGGCTAATCACATTTTGCCAAACAAAAACCTTTCCTACTGTCTTGTAACTGCACCTCCAACGGTTTCTTTTATTCCACTAAACCTCTCATTTCATGTTCCCCATAATTACTGACATTATTCCCTATTAGTCCTACCTCCTATAACTGCAAATATTCCTTCTAGATTCCATCCTTAAACTTTATCCGCTCTATGCACTCCTTTCAATTTCAAGTCTTAACACAATCCAGTTTTCCATCCATTCCCTGAGTGTATAAAGCCACAAATAAGTCACTAAAATCGAATTCATTATACCTTGGGAATAGCTTAGATCCCAAGGAAATTATACTTAATGGCAACTATATCTGTGGGATTATGACGGCTGGTGTGTGCAATGGGATTGATTAAAAGGAGGTCTGCAACCTTACGACGGAGTTAAGTTACTTGAAGATGGAAGCGGGAGCCTTGTCATACATTTGGAAGAAAGTATCCGATTATACTCTAAAGAAAACTAGTGTGAAAAGCCTCCCCCGATATAGAAAATATGCTCAACATAAATGCATGAAAGTTCAACATACATTTGAGGGGAGTTTTAGGTAGAAGTAGTCTACATGTGAAAGTCATAGATCAGAGCAGATCAAACCTCTTCAATGCAAACTAGTGGGGCCCACAATTTGACCCAGGTCATGAAAATACTGATATATTACAAGGATAAATAACCAAGTTTTCAGATATAATTTTGAAAGTATAAGGAGCATAAGAAAGTTTAGCGAGACTTTTAAACAAAGAGAAGACAGGTACGAGAACAACTTAGGAATAGTGCAAGATTAGACTTGAAGCAGCTTGTACTAAAGAAAAGAAAAGTGTAATGGTAAGGGAGACAACCAGTCCCTGAGGAACAACACAAGACATGAGGGAAGGACCAGACGTTGCACCTTAAGTTGCAACATCATACTCGGCTCTAATATATTATTTTTCTAGAGAAGAATCAAGCTACGACCAGCGAGTTTGACTGTCAGGGCTCGATCTCATTTCTGGAATGGCCACATGAAGATTTACTACGCCTTCAACTGGGTATTTCCATGGAGTGCAGTGATACCTTTGGCTGGTTTTCGTAACTACCATTGGATTTAGTCACACAATCTTTTACATGAGGATGATGAGTATAATCTCAGATTAATGAAGAATTTTTGGGGATAATAAAAATAAAAGAGCAATTAATACGAGCATCAACGCTTAAACTGACGAAAGAAATGGGCTGTTTCGTTTCGATACGTAAATGAGAGAGAGAGAGAGAGAGAGAGAGAGAGAGAGAGAGAGAGAGAGAGAGAGAGAGAGAGAGAGAGAGAGAGAGAGAGAGAATCTTAGATGCCTCAGAATATATATATATAATTTTTTTGTACCTTATCTACGGGATTATAAACGATACAAAATGTTGTTGCGACGTCTTATCAACATGGCGAGAAACAATACGAAGAACAATTTTTAACAGGCATGTTTTGCGATAAGATTAGATACTAGTTGCTTGCGATTGTAAGAACGATTGGAGACACAAGTAGGCGAGGCCCCTAACGGAGGTATATTTCTTTTCTTGAGACGCTGGAACAAGGGTATAAGTCCCATTTTATAACAACAACTCGACGTTCCTATTTATTCTTCTTTGAGCTTGAACCTTGAGTAACTTCGTCGATCTCCAGGACAGAACTTCAAATGTTACCCGATTCACTCACTGCAACACCACCCGAAAAACACTCGTTCAATAGAATAAAAATGCGCTACATTCAATCAAAACCACTGAATAAGTTGCTTTTTATTTTATTTTATTTTTTTTATAATTTTACATCAAGTTTAGATACACTGCTCATGGGTACGGTAACTTCCGTATGTCCTATATCATTAGAAAATGAAATAGTCACTGATTATTTGGATTTCCTGACCGTAGCGAGACGGCTACTTGTCCAAACTCCATTATGCAGCTTTGCTACACACTTAGAATATGCAAGTAATAGCATGGTACCGTCAAGTCTTTGAAGACGCACAGTTCCTTCCTCAAAAGGGCTTCTATAAACGCAGCGTTATAACAAGTGTATCTGAAAAATAGCAAGTTATTTATAATCGTAATGATTCATGAGTATAATGGACATGATGCTCCCATATCAGCAAGAATGTGGGCTCAGTGGATATCAAAGACGGTAGGTTTGAATCCCGCCACGATCAGCAGAAAAACTACTTTTAATCTTTTCGTCTGTCCTGCTTTCCTTCTCTGACAAGGCTATTGATTATGAAGGATGCCAAGAAGGCAGAGACAAAAATAAAGCATCACGCGTATATAGAAAATAAGAAGTGATAACAGCGATGCATATTATGCCTTAGAAGACAGCGATTAAGATACGGACTAAATTGTCAATGAAAATGGCGTTGAAACCATATTTCTTCTTCTTGACATCTTGCGCCATAGTCTTGGTACCTATTTTAAGTGAGTTTTTTCAGGTGTTTCTGACACTCAACGAATGACTTAATTCATAGTGCTTTGCCAGGTGTTTTACGGATAGATGGTCCTCCTGACTCCAACCCTCCTTATTTATTTGGGTTTGGAAAATGTTAATATATTACAATGATAGCATAAATGATCTGATTTATGGCAGAAGCTACTGGATTAGAAGCGGAGAGAAGAATGATAACCTGTTACGCCTTCCTCTCTCAGTATTTCCGATTTGAACACTCCTTTCATTAATCTATCACCTTCCACCCAGCCATTCCATAAAACCAAACCATTTGAAAGCAGTCTGATCGATCTCAAAAACCCCCGCACACATTCCAACTTTTATCCTGTGAATCTCCTCTTCCCAGAAATTGGTCAACATATCATTGACACTTACACTGCCATCCCCAGAATTGCTCGCATTTCTCCAATACCATCTGTTGAGATAAAATTTGCCCATTAAACTTACATTCTGGATTCAGACCTTTGGAAATAATTCATTCTCCCTAGTCCTACTCACTCCTCACTCGCCTCATTTCCCCCCCCCCCCCCTTTCCCCCCCCCCCTTTTTTTTTATCTAAGGCCTTCCTTTATCTTACAATGGCATCATAATCTTTCTTTCACCTCAATAAACTTCTCATTTCAACATCCCATCACCCACTATTCTTATTCCTTCTTCTTACCTTCCTAAAGCTGCTTCGACTCCTTGCAGACTATATGATCCTAACACGACAATCAGGCTGAACAAACAAATTCTTAACTAATCTATGAACATTGATTTTTAAGAGACAGTATTAGCTATTTACCGTACTTTTTATCTCACGACTACCTGATCATTGAGTAAGCACTTCAAAATTTGTCACACGATTACAGAATGAGTAAATATAAATCTTTCAATTTCATAACTGAGTCCCCTTACTGAGAATATCAAAAGTTTTATCGAAAACTTCATTTCAAAATCTATCTGTGCGATTATTCAATTCGAATAACGATTTGAAATACACATAATGCACCACAAGACATCTATCTGTCAGGTGATTAGAAAAAAAGGTACAAATTTTCCTTATTCTGAAGGGTCAGATAACAAGAGCAGCAACAAGGTACGAAAGTGCCCCTCTTATCAAGTGACTCAAGTACGACGATAAAATATCGACTTTTCTCCATAGTACGCACACACACACATATAGTATATAAATGTATACATATTCTATTGTTTGTTTCTTTGTATGGTGTTTTTACGTTGCATGGAACCAGTGGTTATTCAGCAACCACGTCGAGAGTGAACTTCTATCACCGGAAATACACATATCTAACACCTCAATTGAATGCCCGAGAATCGAACTCGCGGCCACCAATCACGCCACTGAGGCGCTCATATTCTATTGTAAAATGTATAAGGTATGATTTTTCCGAATCATACCTGTTGTGTGATTTTTCTTTACATAAACGATATTGTTATGCTTAGTATTCTAGTTATCACGTATTCTGTGTAATAGTTATACTCTGATGTACTCGTATGTTAGATTTCACAATAACGTAATTTAGAATTAATGATTTAATAACATAATAGAGAAGAAATTTAGGCCGGGAGTACACGAGCCACTCTGTGGCGCCACAGAGTGGCGTCATTGTGTGGCGAGGATGTGGTTTCCCAAAAGTTTCCATTGTTTGTAACCTATGACGAGCACACGATCGTCTGTGGCAAGCGACTGTGGTGAGCTTCGCTGATCTCCCGCCACTGCATGTCGCCAATGACCCGTGTGCACGAACCACTGTGGCTAACGACAGCCCAGCACTGAGTCTCATACCAACAGTGGAAATGAGAACACGTCATTAATTTTGTTCTTTGATTACAATCGACGTAAAAAGATTCATTATTGAAATCGAAGACCGACCATAGATATGGGAAGTATGCTGCAATGACTACAAAAATAAAATTGCAAAAGCCAAGGCATGCGGGATGTGTGATTTCTTCGGTTTCAAAGGGATGGTTTTTCCAGTAAAAGACAAAGCAGGTACCTATATCTCTTTAAAGTCCATATGAACACCATGAAGAAATATATATATATATATATATATATAGATAGATATATTATATATATATATATATATATATTCTTATGTTGTTGCTTCTTGTCAAGGATGAGGATGACTTAAAGCAAGCATAGCCTACTTGCTGGAAGCCATCCTCATCCTTGACAAGAAGCCCTCTTTAAATACTACTCAAGAGGTCTTCCTATTCCCTACTAGTGTATGGAGAAGCCTAAACCAAGACAACATGGTACTACTAAATAATACCAGATCAGATATGACCACCGAACAAGACACCCCAGATCAAGGAACACCACACTACACCAGGAATACTGTCACGCAACTGCAACTAGCCAATGACAATTCGACATGTAGTGATGTTATGCAACCGCCTCCTCCAACCAACCAGAATCCTGCACGGAGAGGCACCCTTCCCTTACGACGGTCTGAGCGACTTCTGCATCGTCCACATAGGACCCACCTCTGATCTTGAGGCATCTGCCAACTGGAGATCAGCACCTGAGCCAGATAGCCAATCCGAATTCATCACTAAGGACCCCATGCTGTGCAACACTATATACACTGTAGGACTCCTGCAACACCTGCCCGACGATGTCCTGCGTTTAAGGACGAAACGTTGCAAGAAGAAGAAGAAGAAGAAGAAGAAGAAGAAGAGATAGAGAGAGAGAGAGAGAGGACCAGACACCCCTGAGCAAGAGGAATCCATAATGAATCATTTAGTATCTTTTGTCGTTCAGGCTTAAGATCCAATTTGTACCACATTTTGTATAATATATTCAATTTGACAAATACCACATTTTTTGCATGAATCCTCCACTTGGTGTTTTAATAGCCAACTTGAGTACAGAAGAAAACTCAGTAATGAGAAGAATAGAGAAACTTCTATACAAAGTAAATGCAGCTGAAATAACTATTATTTCCAATAAAACATGAATTATTATTACTACTATTATTCACAAGGTGAAACTTATTCATATGAAACAAGCCCACAGGAGGCCATTAACCTGAAATTCGAGCCTCCAAAGAATAGGGTGCTCATTAGGAAGAAGTAAGAGAAGGTAAAGGGAAAAAGATAAAGAAATCCCACGATTAGAAAAGAGAATAATTTTAAAATTTAATAACTAGATCAAAAATGTATTAAAATACAAGGATACCACCATTGGGGTCGTAATGCATTGCATATTCGCTTGAACTTCTGAGGTTCCAATTGCAATACATGTTCTAGTAGGTTGTTTAACAGTCCAACGGAGTAAGGAATACAAGACCTCTGGAACTGACAGGTTCGACAGCTAGGCACTGTACTTCTAAACAGGGAACTAATATATATAATGCAAACAAATGGCAGAATCTACTACAGAGTTACTCTACATTTTACATATTTCTTGCAGGTTGAGGCAGTGCTTTTTGGGACTATAAATTTTTTACTAATACTGGTAGCCACATGCATCATCAAACCAACAGATCGCCAATTACATGCTGGTCTTGACCAATTCTACAGCTGGTACTATTACTGTAAGTATGTCTGACATAATGGCTTGAAACTCTAACAAAAAATCATTTAATACATTTTCACTGAGTCACTCATCCTCTCATGTAAAACAAATTTGATTGTGGACACTGTTTAGTCAGGTACTGCACAAACAGAATGTATCATAAATCTAAGCAAGATTATCTCTTATGAATCTTTTACGAATGTTAGCTTACACCTGAGTACTGTGATGTCCAGTTAATCTGCACAACTTGAAACAATCAAGTGATAGTCCAAATAAGTGTTTCATTCAATTGCGCAAAATTTGCTGAAGACTTTCTAGTGATGGTCACTGAGTTTATGACAGGGTTCAGCCAAGAAAGGATGCCCTTTCCTTGACCTTGAGTGTGTTCTTTGATGTCTTGGCATTCTGACATCAAAAAGGTAGTGCTTGTTGCACCGAAAGTCTTCCATTGGCAAGTAACTCGTTAAGAATGTAAAGGTCACAGAAGGGAGAGGAAAGAGTGTACTGCTACCTGCTGAGGCAAGAGAGGCTCTTGTTACATCTACAGTTACTAATGTGTCTGTAATTGTAGTTCTAGCATCAGTGTGGGTATATCTATGACAGCTGGCGCAGCTGTTGTAGCTTGGAATGTGGCTTTCATTGGGTCACGGCTCCTGTTGTTGCAGAGTGAACACAAAAATGAGAGCTGGAAAGGATCTGGTCTGGGCTATGGCTCCTAGAATGGTTATTGTCACGCTCCAGTCACTAAAGCAGTTATGAAATTGAATTCTGGACTGGCCATAGTTCCAATCATTGGAAGAGTTCTGGCAATCAAAGCTAGATCAGCTCTGACTGGATTTATCTGGCGTGTCTCTGGTCATGAATACTGAAGTAGGTTTTGTCCCCATTCTAGTTCCAGGTGCAGTCCTCAAAGTCAGGTGTTGTTTAGTCAGTGGAAAGGCTCTGATCCTGCAAGATACAGTAGCTCTAATCCTGAAGGCTGGAGCAGCTCTGATCTTAAAAACTGGAGTGGGTGTTTGTGACCCAAACATTATCGTGGCTCTCTGGCTTTGGGTTGTGTCTGCTGATGCAGCTCTGTTCATGGATCCAGGTACCAGCGCAGCTCTGGCCATGGCTCCTGGCACTAGCACAGACTTGGTCCTGGCATAGGTCTCTTCTTGGTTCCATCCACTAACATGGCTATGGCCAAGGCTCCTAGCATTGGCACAATTCTGGTCCTGGTGCAGGTCTGGTCTTAGGTCACAGGAGTCCCTAGCATGGCTTTCATGGCTCACAACATTGCCAAAGCTCTAGTTACAGCTAGTCATTAAGGTGGCACTTGTATTGCAATCTAGCATGGCTCCAATCCACATTAAGGTCACTGGAATATAAATCCAGACCATGTGTGTGCCTGATGTGGTACTCACTGTGCTTAATTATGGGATTATCATCGGAATACAGCACTCCTTTAAACACACCAGTGTATATCCAACTGAACATTATTTGACACTGAACCTATGCCTGAACTATCACTTAGATTGGTTCATTTTGATGGCTTTTGAAAACTTGCCATCCACTCAAGAAAATGAGATCATGAGTCATTGTTGACCTTTCCTTTCACTGCTACTCATGCTCATATATAACTATACTATGGGTTATTTGCTCAAATTGGTTTTCTTCTACCAAGAGGAAATATGAAATCATTATCTCATCTCCAATTAACAGATTCTTTGTCCTTTGACGATAAGTTTTAATATCTTCCGTGGTTGAAATTTTTACTGTTTTTAATACAGATCTAAGTTAGCTTACTTAGAAAATAAACTACAATCCTTGGCTCTCATTTTCTGCCACCTCTTTTTTAAGAACTTCCATGTTCTTCGTCATTATAATCTATCAATCTGTAATCCTGTGTGATCATTAAGGTTCTTGTATCCTTAAATGTCTGAACGGCATTTATCCTGGATCAAACCCTTGCAATTTTCCTTAAAATTTTTCATGTGAATTGGCTTCTGCACTCAGCCGTATTTTATGATTAATTGTTATTTACTGCACTATCCCTACCTCTTGGAAACACAGGAACATTGGTTCAGCTTATCCCAAATACTGCTGATAATTCTGTACCATCAGCTTCCATCTCACTACTTTTACTTCTACTTCTACTATCACTAAAATATTCCAAGCCTTACTCCACACTTACTTTTTTACTTCAGTTCCTTTTCTTCATGGGGCTCCTGAAACTTTATTTCATTACTCTTGATATCTTAGGACCATTCAACGTAAGGCTTGCTTATGATCTTAACCCTTAAACGCCAAGCCGGTATCTCCAAAAGTGTCTCCCGTATGCCGGCGGCGTTCAGGAGTGATCGCCGAAGAGGAAAAAAAGTTTTTTCTTTTTTAAATCACAGCACGCTTAGTTTTCAAGATTAAGAGTCCAGTTTTGGCTCCTTTTTTTGCCATTGCCTGAAGTTTAGTATGCAATCATCAGAAATGAAAAAATATCATTATCATATATAAATATTGGAATATATGACAGAACGAAAACAAATTTCTTATATAATTGTATACAAATCGTGCTGTGAGCAAAACGGTTAAAGTTAATGAGTTAATTTGTTTTCGTTGTATTGTACACTAAATTGCGATCATTTTGGTATATAACAAATTGTAAAACGATCAAAGCATCACAGAGAAAATATTATCACAATATGATGCATGAATTCATAACGCACGGACGTAAAAAAAGTTGTTTTCAAAAATTCACCATAAATCGAAATATTGTGCTTGAGACTTCCCGTTTGTTGCAAAATGAAGGTAATTGATTGAATATTACTAGACTGTAAGTGTTGTAGCTTACAATTGCAGTTTACCAAAGATCGAATGTTTTCTATTTATCGTTATTTATATGAAAATATTTCAAAACTGATAAAAGTTACAACCGTGAGTTATTTTTAGTCGTATTCTACATGAAATTGCGCCCATTTTCATATATAAAATTTTATGTAACGGTTAATATAAAACAGTGCAAACATTACGACAATCTGATTTTTTCGGTAGAGTTACAGCGCGGACATAAGGAAAAAGTTTTTTCAACAATTCACCATAAATCGAAATATTGTGCTACAGACTTCCAATCTGTTGCAAAATGAAGGTAAATGATTGAATATTACTAGAATGTAAGAGTTTTAGCTTACAATTGCGTTTTTCGACCATTTTGGCCGAGTCATTGACCAAAGGTTGAAATTTTGGCACATCGTTATTTATATGAAATTATTTCAAAACTGATAAAAGCTACAACCATGGGTTGTTTTTAGTTGTATTCTACATGAAATTGCGCACATTTTCATAGGTAAAACTTTATGTAATGGCTAATATAAAACGGTGCAAACATTACAACAAACACGACAAACTGACGGAAGAATTTCTGATTTTTTCGGCAGAGTTACCGCACAAACGTAAGGAAAAAGCTTTTTTTCACAAATTCACCATAAATCGAAATATTTTTCTAGAGACTTCCAATTTGTTGCAAATGAATGTAAATGATTGAATATTACTATAATGTAAGAATTTTAGCTTACAATTGCGTTTTTCGACCATTTCGGTCAAGTTAAAGTTGACCAAAGGTTGAAATTTTGGCACTTATCGTGATTTATATGAAAATATTTCAAAACTGATAAAAGTTACAACCATGGGTTGTTTTTTTGTTGTATTCTACATGAAATTGCGCACATTTTCATATATAATACTTTATGTAACGGGTAATATAAAACGGTGCAAGCATTATGACAATCCGACGAGAGAATTTCTTATTTTTTCGGCAGAGTTGCCGCGCGGATGTAAGGAAAAAGCTTTTTTCACAAATTCACCATAAATCGAAATATTGTGCTAGACACTTCCAATTTGTTGCAAAATGAAGGTAAATGATTGAATATTACTAGAATTAAGAGTTTTAACTTAAAATTGCATTTTTCGACCATTTCGGTCGAGTCAAAGTTGACCAAAGGTTGAAATTTTGGCACTTATTGTTATTTATATGAAAATATTTCAAAACTGATAAAAGCTACAACCATAGGTTGTTTTTAATTGTATTCTACATGAAATTGCTCACATTTTCATATGTAAAACTTTATGTAACGGCTAATATAAAACGGTGCAAGCATGACAACAATCCGACGAAAGAATTTCTGATTTTTTCGGCAGTTACCATGCGGACGAAAGGAAAAAGTTTTTTCCAAATATTCACAATAAATCGAAATATTATGCTAGAGACTTCCAGTTTGTTGCAAAATGAAGGTAAATGATTGAATATTACTAGAATGTACGAGGTTTAGCTTACAATTGCGTTTTTCGACTGTTTTGGTCGAGTCAAATTTGACCAAAGGTTGAAATTTTGGCACTTGTCGTTATTTATATGAAAATATTTCAAAACTGATAAAAGTTACAACCATGGGTTGTTTTTTGTTGTATTCTACATGTAATTGCACACATTTTCACATATAATAATCCATGTAACGGCTAATATAAAACGGTGTAAAAATTATGACAAAGTGACAAAATAATTTCTGAGATGTGTCGCTGATGCTTTTTAGTGCGAGAAGAAAGAAATTCGCGCATGCACGCCTGGGTAACGCTTGTAAACAAAACAACAGCTTGATCCATGAACTCCCAGCATCCCTTAAGGCGCGCGATTCAAAATTTTTCGCCAAGTATGCCTATAACTATGTTTCCGAAAATATTTTAAAAAACTTTCTAGCGTTGACGTATTTTACGTCAATTAAGCACCCAACATACAATTTTCGTCGACGTAAAATACGTCCAATAGGCGTTTGTTTAAGGGTTAATCCTTCCTTCTGTAAACTTATTTCTAGATTTTTGTCTAATTACTTAACAACTGTTGTTGACATCATGACATTGCTCCTTTTCTCATCTATATCGGTATTCCTTAGGGGTCTGTTCCGTCACCTATTCTTTTCCTCCTCATTAACAACAACCTTGAAATATAACATTTCTTATTCATGCTTTTGTTTGTCATTCAAACTTCCATATTTTCTTTCATTACAACCTTTTCCATTATTTATGATTAAAACATTAAAATTTTAACTGCTCTTTTTGTTAATCTATCAACTCTGATCTTGAGAAAATATCTTAATAGGTATGCCATTACTTAGGTAAAGTTTAGTGCTTCAAAGGGACAACTCCCACCACCCACTCTCACCTTTACCATCCAATTTTTTAAATCCTTCATTGACAATCGGTTCATTCACCCCATTATCAATTCATTTGGTTCAAGGTACTGTACTACTTTTTACTACTTTTAAAACTTCTTAGGACAACCACAGCTCACAGGTGCTGTTTTGATACTTTACGTCTTTTTCTTCATTTAGTGATAAAATCTTTACAACAACATTGTTGATCCATGGAACACTACCTCATGGTTATTCCATCTTTTATCATCGTTCCCTAAGTGGAATGAATCAGGGTTAGTTTTATGGTCAACTTCAGTAACGCTGCCTTTCCCCTCTTCTCTCAATACTCTTCCTCTTCTAAAGGTAATATTTTACCACTGTCCTGTCCTCACAGAGAGTTCATCTTCTTCAAAAGTGACTTGTAAAATCCTTCAGGCTACTCATCAACCCACTAACTCTCTTCCTCCTGTATTATGCACCGCTGATTTTATTCCAACTGTTTTCTTTTGTTGTTTATTGAGATTATTGGGATGCGTGGCCCACTGACCTATACTTCTGAACATTATTTTAATTAAAAAATATGTAGTTTCCAGAGCAACAAAGGTTAAATAACTGCATGTAAAGCAGTTGTTACAATATTTGAAAACGAATGAACAATTGAGAAAAAAATTATTTTGTTCTTGCGCATATATATGACTTTTACTTTATTTCCTGTACATACTTAAAGTAAGAAGGTGGAGGGATGACTGAGAAATATTTGTAGTTAAGAAAATACTGTATATAATTACCCCTGAAAATTTTTACAGCTGTTAATGGCTCCTGCACTGATCGATATGGACAAAACTTTACTGTCCCCGACTGGGTTAAAGATGACTACCCATTACCAATTAGACCAAAAGAGACGCTGCCAGACACTAATTTGGCATACCAAATTTCATACTTAGTCTTGCATGCATTTTGGTTCATCTCTGCATTCATTCTTATGTACGGTAAGGCTACATCTAAATAGTTTCTTCCTTATTAAATACTATTTTTTACAGGCCAGCATTTACAATATCATGTACAACTTACAAACCCCTGTTTTACAAAAGTTTGAGCTTTGGCTCAGGCAAAAGAGGCCATTCGAAAAGTTACTGATTGCTGTTCACAGTGCTACACAAATTTCAAGAGTATGTGGTAAAAACATAGTTTATAGTGATATATTAAATGTTGTGGAGAATTTAAATTGTTCTAAAGCACTTAATAAAATAATGTAAATTTAAAAACTATCTCTTACAAAACTACTCATTACAGATAAGAAAACTGATCTTCATTGAAGTGCTCCTTTTGACAAAAAAAAAAGGGGGGGGGGGAATACCCTTATATGCTTGATACAAATTTTTTTGTACTCACATTTGATATTATGAAACCAACCAAAAAAACTATTAAGTTTGATCTTTGCATCTGTAATTTACAACTTATTAACTTATTAAATGGAGTTCATTTCAATTTTGAACTTTTTTAAAATTACCATAATCAAAAGAAAACTCATTTTTACAGCAGACCAGGTTTTTTTTATACTAAACCATCTGTGGTCTGGCATTCCTTAGGTCCACCAGTCTTGTGCTTAACAGACAGAAAAAGATTGTATTGCACTGCATGAGCCACCTGGAATAAAAAATATCCATCATTCAACGTCTTTACTTTTCTATGGAAAATGTAGACGAGACAGCCAAATTCGTGGGGCCGGGAGGAGGGCATTCCTTTTATGATTAATGGGTTTGTTTGAGAAAATTTTTTGTGAAAAAATTGTTTGTTTCATCAAAACCTTATCAATCATATACAGTACAACAGAATCGTTATTTAGGTTGGATCCAAGATGCTAATGTACTCCAAAGCACTCTTTTATGTCTGTAGAATCCAAAAGAGCACTTGAGAACTGGTGTAAATCAGGAACCAAGGTTCTGGTAACAATGTTTTGCTCACAATCAAGGTCAAACCATGAGAAGTAGTAGCTAATAAACCTGGACGTCTTTATGTTTCTCAAAAGAAGCCCAGATAAAGGGTGAAAATGGGCTAGAGGAAGTCACTGATGATGAATTCCAGTCTTCCCCTAGGGGTAACATAAGGCCTGCCATGTTTACTGCTGACAGTGAATACAAATCACACCATAACTGAGTGATGACCCTCAAATAAAATGTTCTTGTAAAGGTAGATTGGCAATGTCAGCTACTACATGGTCTGCAAATATAAAACATTCTTCAGCTGGAACTGCCTCTTAAAGCAGTAGAACCAGCCCTTGCTGGCTTAACAAAATCGAGGAACTTACAATGGTCCTGCTTGCGCTCTTCCTCCTCTTCTTCTTCGTCTCTATTGCAGGCTCGCCTAAGCCTAATGCTGGGGTCACACATTCATGTATCACGAGGGCGTATGCCCACATATGTGGATCATGGGCATCATCACAGTGTAATGACCTTGAAAAGCTGGTAAACAGGACACAAACTGACGGGCGTAAAGCCAGCACCGTAAATTGCGCCGCAAATGTATGCACAACGCAAGCATGGTCGGACGCCTACCTGGAACTGGCCCAGCAAAGCCCTACACATTCCCAAGATTTTGCGTTGCAAAGCACGGCGCACTGACTTACTTATGTAGATAGTGTAATGTTCTATGTACATCAACTTCAATTGGTACCACGCCCATTGTTGTGGGGCCATAGGGTACAAAAGGGCCTGCCTGTAAACAGAGCAGACTATAAAGTAATGGAACATGTATGAGAGAGAGAGAATGTAAAAACATTGCACTTCTGAAAATCAAGGTTGTAAATTCACTTTGATAGAATTCTGCAAGTACTGTAAAATATTGTATATTTTCAATAGATAAAAAAGAATTAAGTCAGACATTATATACACATACCACTGGTAGTCCCAACATCTTGGGCTTCTGACGGACGATGTGGTGCTTGAGGAAGTGTAATATGTTCAATATCCACTTCTTCTGGTCCATCAGTCGTCTGCTCGCCCCTTGGCCACTCATCTCAGCAGTGAGGCGTCTGAAGCGGCTCCTGAGGGACGTGAAACACGTCCAGAGCTCGTTGCCAGTCACTGGTGGCCTAAGTGACTTGCCCTTGTCATTAAAGGCCTTCCACACCTTGGCTTTGTCCTTGAAGGCAGCCATCACCTTGTTGTATATGAATTGGGCCTCGCACTAAAGCCACTCACCCAACAACCTCTCATTTTCGTCTGTCAGGATGACACAGAGGTTCTTCTTACGCCCTGGTGGCACGTCGTCCTCAACATCTTGGCTGTCCTCCATCTCGATTAAGGGAAAGTTCTGTCTGTCATCAATGGGGGTAGCTTCTTGGAGAGTTTCCATGTCGCTGTCATCACTCTGTATCTCATCCAAATCTGACTCCTGTAGGTGGAAGATGACATTTCCCTCGTCCTGAGTGTCTGCAGGAGTGGCTGTAGGAGTCTTCTCCGGGCCGAAAGAAGGTCCTGCAGGAAGATGCGACGTTGATGGTCCCTTCTTTGCTCATTTTGTGAGGTTTCAGCATCTTGAAGGGCGTTGTGGTGAGTACTTGGAGGAGACTGCTGGTCTCGGAGATGGAAACAACAGCTGACCTAAGGGCACCGACCAGACCTTTTATACCATGCTACAGCGTTGCCACGTCGTACAGGGTTGTAAATGTGTGAATCGGTTTCCCCGTAGGCTATAGCGCAATTAGGAAGCCCACGTGCTTCGCGGCAGGAAGAAAACAGCAGCGGCGAACAATGCTGATGACCCCAGCGCTCACCTCACTGCAGTCATCGTGGGTCCCACGTGCAATGCCTTGAGCTATGTCAGGTGACATTTGGCGTGACCACCCACAACTTGTTTTGAACATTTAAAAACTGGAGTGGGCTACAGCGCTCCAGTGGGCGGAGCTTGGTGCCTGGATGACCTGTCACCATACGTCCACGATTTTTTGTATGTTTTACGGAACATTTATGGTTTACTGACGTAAGCTGTTGTCAACTACCAATTTCCGCTCATGCGTGGGCATGCGTGTGTTGATATGTGAATGTGTGACCTTAGCATAAGAATTCTAATTCCCTTGCATCATTGCCTTCCTGTGCCTGTACATCGCCTCCTTGTCCCTGTATGTCATTCCCTTCCATAGCAGTCAAAAACTGCTGGTACAATTGTCACACTTCTTCGCGAATGATGTTGGAGTCAAGAGGAACATTCTCCTTAATCCAAAATGCCAGTGCAGATTCCATCTCAATGGCTGTCTTATCCCGCATTATCGAAACTGTTTTTTCATTAACAGAGAAGCTCATGCTTTACAGCCTTCCGTATCTCTGCCTCATTTTACTCGATGTACATTGTGGTATTCTCATTAAAGCTAGAAATGTTTTACCTTCTCCTCAATCTTGACTACCTTCTTTTGTTTAGGCTCTTTGTCAGAAGTGTTAGAAGAAGAAGGGTGTTTAGGAGGCATCTTAGGACACGACTGGCTGAGACACACAAAGATTTAAAACAATATACAGAGATTCATTATTACACCTGATCAGAAGATGCTACTTACAACGCAGGGAACTTTAATACTTCAAAATAATCTTACAATAAAACAAAATACACATTTATAAAATGTGCAGTATGTGGAAAACATCAATGTTGTTATACATATGCGTAATGTCATGTGTATATGCCTACATACCTGATTACTGATATCTGCAAATGACCCATCATCTTTGCCCAGCTTCTGTTCACTGCATATCTCTCTATTGTGAATTTTTTGTGTAAGGTACTACAGACTTCACATAATTTTTTTAATTGTCCCCAAAGATGGCCACTCTAAGTGCCAGAGGAAGTTTCAGTTAATGACCAATGAGGAGATGGTAGACATGATTGTTATGTTAAGAAAGGGCAAAAGTCATGGAGAAGTAGTTTGTTTGTATGGTGTTTTGACGTTGCATGGAACCAGTGGTTATTCAGCAATGGGACCAACGTCTTTAAGTGACTTCCGAACCACGTCGAGAGTGAACTACTTTCACCAGAAATACACATCTCTGACTCTTCAATGGAATGCCCGAGAATTGAACTCGTAGCCGATGAGATGGCAGGCCAAGACCATACCGATCACGCCACTGAGGGGCATACAGAGAAGTAGTGGCCGTTATAGCATGAAAAAGAAAGTACCATCTCCTTCACACAGGAGTATGAAGATGGTAGAAACAAGGTGGTGCCTCCCAAAACCCATGACGAAATGCCTCCTGGAGAAGGGGAAGAGGCACTCTCAGAGAAGATGTAACTCCTAAACTTTGCTTTGCACTATCTTTGTCATTCATCAGACTATGCAGCTAATTCATCATCAACATCTGTAATCAACATTCATCACTGGTGAGTAGCTGTATAATTTAATATGATTATATTATTATTACAGGTACCCGGTGTGTATAATTATGTATTATTATTATTATTATTATTTAATGTTATTACAGTAAATAATACGAAAATACAGAATAATGCAAGAAAAAAAAATCCGAGAATAGGTGAGTTCTGAGTATGAGGGTGCGAACAAAGAGGCAGGTAGAAGTGTACTGACTTTATTACAGGTAAAGGAAATTCATATATACAGCGTGCAGGCGGAAATGTTGTATCCGACCTGCAAGAGAGTAAAAATGGGTCAGCGACAGCCTATCTGTGTTTCTTAGGAAGCATATAATTATGAGTATAAAAGCATACAAAATATGATCTTACAAGATATATGCATTGGCAGGAAGCCCACTGAACTCTCTCTAGGACGGAAGTAAGAACAACACAATTGTAGGAATATGTACAATGAAATTGCAGATAAAGCGTTGTCCTTACAAATACTCCTCCCCCTAAGACAATAAGTAGGGCATAATTGTTGGATGATTTTAGTGAGCTGATTGCTACTTGCGGGAGCGTGCGGGCTGGCGGAGGCGGCCTTGGGTGCGCGAGACGAGCTGCTTCAGTAGATCCTCGGCCTCGGAGTCCTTGGGGGGGGGGGGGGGGGGGGTGTGTGTGTGTTTCGACCGTCTTCTAAGGGCGGCTGTGGCCACGTCTGGGTGCTTTGGTGACTAACGGTGTTGATCCATGTCGGTGAGGCGGTGTGAGGCGCCCAACAGGATTTGCGTCATCGCACCCTTTGTCCATCAGGAAGGCAGGTTTCAGTCCGTCAATTGTGACCCAATCCTTGCGACCATTTATGGAGATGAAGTATGCCTTGTAGGTGCGTCAGAGGATGTGGAAGGGGCCTTGGTAGGGCCTCATCAGTGGCGGGCGGCGGGCATCTTCACTGACGAAGACGTGTTTGCAGGATGATAGGGTTTCGGAAGGAAGTGTTTGGTTCTATCAGAGAAGGTCTGGCGATGGAGACGTCTGCATCGTCGGCATTGGTCAGGAAGAACTTGCCTGGGACTGCCAATGGTTCCCCGTAAACCTTTTCTGCTGGTGATGCCTCGCAGTTTGCCCGAGGGGCGGTCCGGAGGCCAAGGAGGACCCACGGTAGTTGACTTTTCCAGTCCTTGCTGGTGCAGCGCTCCATTAGGGATGCCTTTATCGATCGGTGGGCTCTTTCCACCATGCCATTAGCCACTGGTTTGTAGGCGGTGGTGGCGTGGAGCAACGTCCCCATCAGGCGGGTCAGGGAGGTCCACAGCTCCAACAGGAAAACGGGTCCACGGTCTGTCATGATATCATCAGGCACTCCAAGTCAGCTGATCCAGCTGGCGAGAAGGGCTTCGGCGCATGCTTTGGCGGTTGCATCTGACATCGGCATTGCCTCTGGCCACCTGGTGGAGCTGTCGATTATCGTCAGGAGGTATCTGGCGCCTTCGGACAGGGGCAGGGGACCCATGACGTCTACATGAATATGGCCGAATCTTCGTTTCGGCTGAAGGAACTCCCCACGCCCGATTCTGTGGGCCAGCTTATTTTGCTTGATTGGCACGGGATGCAGTTCCTGGGCCACTCTCGAGAGTCTTTCCGAATTCCATGCCAGACAAACTTCTCTGTCAGGAGGCGCATCGTCGTCTGGCCTGAGGGGTGTGAGAGTCTGTGTATAACATCGAGTACGGTCCTCCTGCGGGAGGTTGGGATCAGCGGATGGGGGCGGCCCATGCTGGTGTCGCAGAGGAGTGTCGTGCCTGAGGGTCTAAGGGGCACGTCTTCCCAATTGAGGGAGGCAAGGGCTGTGCAGTAAGCGGCAGTCTCCGGGTCGGCAGCCTGTTCCCGGGCAAGGTCTTCGTAATCGATCCCAAGGTGGACGGCATTGACTTCTATCCTCGAGAGGGCATCAGCCACAGGGTTCTTCTCGCCAGGGACATAGTGGATGGTGCAGCCAAACTCAGCGATGGCTGCCAGGTGTCTCTGTTGTCTTGCTGACCAGGCGTCACCCGCCTTGATGAAGGCGTGCACCAAGGGGCGGTGGTCTGTCCTGATGGTGGAGGGAGCACCCTTGAGGAGGTAACGGAAGTGGCGCACTGCTTGGTATACAGCCAGGAGCTCACAGTCGAACATGCTGTACCTCGTCTCGGCAGGAGACAGTTTTCTACTGAAGAAGGCGAGCGGCTGGGGAAAGCCCTGGTCCATCTCCTCAAGGATGGCCCCACAAGCGACGTTACTTGCATCAGTGGTGAGGCGTAAGGGCCCTTGCCAAAGCCACCACCTTGTCCCACCAGGACCCCCTGGTGGGACAAGGTGGTGGCTTTGGCAAGGGCTATCTTCGTGTTGCGGAAGGCCTTCATCTGCTCTGCTTCCCACGCCAGGTTCTTTGGTTTGTCCTTCAGGACCTGTGTTAGAGGGGACATGGTTCGGGCGATGTCGGGGATAAATCAGCAGTAGTAATTCACCATTCCGATGAATTCTTGCAGGGCCTTGATTGTAGTTGGGGTCGGGAACTTCTGCACTGCATCCACCTTCGAGGCCATGGGGCGCACGCCTGCTGCGTAAATCTTGTGTCCAAGGAAGTCCACCCTCTCAGCACCTAAGGTGCACTTGTCAAATCGGACGACCAACCCGTTTTCCTGCAGGCATTTCAGAACTGCTCGGACATGGTGTAGGTGCTCCTCCGGGGACCTGGAAAAAATCAAAATATCGTCGATGTAGCAGACGCAGAAGGGCAGGTCCCCCAGGATGCTGTCCATCAGGTGCTGGAAGGTGGCCCCTGCATTTCTCAGGCCGAAGGTGAAGTAATGAAAGATGTAGGAGCCAAAAGGCGTAATGATGGCAGTCTTGGGAACGTCCTTGGGATGTACCGGAACCTAAAAGTAAGATTTTAAGAAATCCATTTTTGTGAAGATTTTTGCTCCAAGGAAGGCCCCGGTCAAGTCCTGCAAGTTTGGCAAGGAGTAGTGATTGGGGATCGTTATGAGGTTAAGTCTTTGGTAGTCTCCGCAGGGCCTCCAGGTGCCGTCAGGTTTCCACACCATGCGGAGGGGCGAGGCCCAAGGGCTTGATGCTTTCCGGCAGATACCCATTCATTCCATTTCCAAGAACGCCCTGAAGGTGACCTGGAGGGAGTCGTCGGAACATTGCATGCGTTGGGGGGGCCGTGGTGGTGATGTGGTGGAATATTCCGTGTTTGGGCAGTGCCCCAGCTACCTGACGAAGTTCCAGCTTGAAGACTTTGGGGAACTCCTGCAGGAGGTTACTGTATTTGTGGGGGGCGATGGTGCAAATTGTAGGGAATGGCATGTCCCCGTGTCGAGGAGGCACTTGCAGGCCATGTCCACCAGGAGGCCGTTACGCGCCAGGAAGTCCGCCCCAGTTGTGGTACCCTGACATCTGCAATGATGAAGGACCAGATGTAGTTGTGCCCCAAGATGGAGATTTCAAGGGACTTCGTGCCATAGGAGTGGATGGGAGTCCTGTTTGCGGCAACAAGGGCGGTTGGGGTGTCTGGGACACGGCTGTGGTCTTCTCCTGTTGGTGGGAATATTGAATACATCACCCCGGTGTCTACCATCATCCTCTGGCCGGATATTGCATCGCGGACATAGAATCCTACGGTGTGTGGTTCTGACGAGGCCGCTGCCACCGGTGAGTCTGGTTTTGTCTGCTGTCGCCGTTTTTTGACTGCTGGTAGGTGCAGGGGCTTTCACATTTCTTGGGAGTGCCCTCCAAATCTTTGGTGGTAGTAGCACCAGGGGTTTTTGTCCCGCTGCAGGTGAGAGGTCTTCTTTTGGCTCACTGCACCGATTTCCTGCGTCAGGTCCTCTCCTTCTTTCTCTGCTGCTAGGCATAGGGGAGATGGGGGAGCGGTGAGCTTCGCAGCCTTGGTTAGCTTTTTAGCTTTCTCCACACGCTCGTTATCGGGGAGGGTATATGCGTCGGTTAGCTGTCCTCGAACATCTGGCTCGAGTTGCCGAAGGAATATTTCGCGACCAAGGCAGATCTCCATCTTCTTCCAGTCGGGACCTACGTCAGGCAGGCGGAGGAGGCCCATCACCGTGTCCCAAGCATCCTCTGGGTCGGCGCCTCGCATTGGGTTTGTGACGAGGTTGAGGGTGAGGGCAGCTTTCTCAGTGATGGGAGTGGCATAGGCTCTCACGACTTTCATCTTGAGTTCGCCGAGTGTGACTGGTTCAGTCTGTGCCTGTCCGGTCAGCCAGGAGGTTATTCGTTTGTACACATCTGCCGGAAGGACTGATATGACAAGGTCAGCCCGCAGCACCTTGTCCAAGAGTCCCACGAGCCGGAATTGCCCCTTGGATAAACCAGGCGGTTAGGTCTTCTGTTGCAAAAGGGGGCAACCTGACAGCCTGAGCGGCTGCTGTGTGCGAGGCTGGCGAGCAGGTAGAGGAGGCCTGGGTTTCTCGTGCTTCCATTGTCCACTCTCACAGAAACGGTTGAAGGGAGTCGTAAATGGCGGGCCAAACCGTTTGAGGAACGTTTGAACACACCTGGGGAAAGTATGCCGTTTTTAGTCTGTTAGAGGCGTTGGCTTTCCGTGGCAGGAGCTTTCAGAGATCTAAACTGAGGTGCCGTGTGAGTCTCTGAAGGTGAGTGGCGGTAGTTTGTCCCTTAATGGCTTAGCCAGAATCGCTTGGGTCACCGTCACTCCGGGATCACCAGTTATGAGGGTGTGAACAAAGAGGCAGGTAGAAGTGTACTGACTTTATTACAGGTAAAGGAAATTCATATATTCAGCGTGCGGGTGGAAATGTGGTATTGGACCCGCAAGAGAGTAAAAATGGGTCGGCGACAGCCGATCTGTGTTTCTTAGGAGGGAAATAATTATAAATATAAAAGTATACAAAATATGATCTTACATGATATATAAATTGGCAAGAAGCCCGCTGGACGCTCTCTAAGATGGAAGTAAGAACAACACAATTATAGGAATATGTACAGTGAAATTGCAGATAAAGCGTTGTCCTTACCTGCAAATAATTTACAGATATGTTCCAAAGAAAACTCCACTAATAGGCAAGTTTCCTGTGAATAATTTGTATACATATTTCACAGAAAAATTCTACAAGTGGGCAATTTGTGGAGATCAACAGTATATTATATACGTAAACCATAAATACTATATTATATATCTATAACAGTGGAACCTTTGTTTTCATATGTAATCCAGCGGAGAAAGTGACAAAAACCGAATCATATGAAAACTGAAGCAATAATTCCCATAAGAAATAACGTAAATCCCATTACAATCTGTTTCAGACACCCTGTTATATTTTTTTAAATACATTTTATAGAGGATAACTAGAGTTTTATATACAGAAACAATGAGATATAAGTATGAATGACCAATGAAATAGATAAATGACATTTAACATCATTTTTACCTTTATTGACGACTCTTGATGGAGTATGGAAGATGGCGAGGAGGGGAGAGGGAGTAGAAAAGGTTATTGTTTGAAAGGGGAATCCCCCCTTCATAAGGACTTCAGGTATCGAGGCCCTATCTGGGGTTACTTCCCTTCTTTGCTTTTTACTGGCACTAGGACCAGCTTGCGAGTCACTGGACCCGTTGTACAAAATATCTGTCCACAGACATCTGTTTCTGCCGTCTCTTTAACCTTTGAATAAAATGGAAAGAGGCATTGTTATTGAACATGGCATGCAACAGCTTTGTTAGGGTAATATTTCTACAAAACTTTGCAACTCACTCCATTTTTGTTCTAACTCTACTTCGCAGACATGTCCTCAATCACTTTAGAAGGCACATTATCCCTTCTCTACTCCTCCTCCTTTTTGCAAATTAGTGCATTTTAAACACTAAATCCTACTAAATCCTCAACATCTCCAATTATTTGCAATTTCTGTTTCGTTAGCATATTTAACCCTTTTGCCATGATAGAACATATGTTTTGTGAT
>NC_087202.1:46522128-46674628 GCF_015104395.2 Macrobrachium nipponense | reverse complement strand
TTGCATTTAGAGAAGGAACCAGTCGTTTGATGTATAATGACTCAAGTGTCGTTAAGTAATTGTTGGGAGTGCTGTCAATGATTGAGAAATATGTTTTATCAATATCAATTTTACATATTTTGGCGTGGTTACGGATATTGGATAATTCTGGGTTTGTTATCCTTTGTCCTGTTCTGTAGCTAACACCAGGATCCTGGTGTTAGCTACAGAACAGGATCCTGGCTACGTGACTGGAATATCTCACTTTTAGTAAGCGTTTGGTCGATCCGACGTAAATACCAGGACAACCCGGACAATTAAATTTATAAATGACGTCGGATCTCATGAACGGTGGTAGTTTTTCTTTGTGTGTAAAAAATGTGCCAATTTTTAATGGGTTGACAGGAATCAAGTTTAATTTTAAACAACTTATTTCACTTTCAATGATTTTCCTTATTCGCTCGCCTAATTTGTTTTTATATGTAAAAGGAATGGTACAGTACATAACTAGCTTCTTAACATCATAGGAAGGAACTTGCACAGAAAAATTATTATTTAAAATTCTATTTACTACATTATAAAAAACATTTACTGGGTAAGAATTGTTAATAAAATGCCTCTTTAAAAATTCAATTTCTTCGTGAAATAAATTCCAATTTGAGGTATATTTCATAGCTCTAAAAATCAGGCATGAGATGGCATTAATTTTAAAATTCAAAAAACAAAAACTATAAAAATGATTACCAAAACCCGAAAATGTATGCTTCCTAAAAATGGTAGTGTTGAGTCTATCATCTTCCTTAACAACCTTTAGATCTAAAAATGATAAGCAGTTATTATGCTCGGTTTCCATAGTAAAATTTATATTATGATGCTGGCTATTCACAAAATCCAAGAAGGCTTCACTTTGCCATTTATATTTAAATAATAAAAAAAGTGTCATCAACATACCTTCGATAAAAGTGTGGCTTAAAATTAGAAGGGCATTCTGTTAAAAATTTTGATTCTAAAAACTCCATAAAAATATCTGCAAATATAGGGGCCAACGGGGACCCCATAGCCAAACCCTCGACCTGCGAGTACAATTTGGAATTAAAACTAAAAAATGAATCTTGCACTGCAAGTTCTAAAAGTTGTTTGAATAAAATTCGATCAAATCCATGGAAGCATGTGGTATTTAAAAAAACTTTATCTAAAATAATCTCAATTGTTTCTTCCACTGGTATGTTTGTAAAAAGTGATTCAATGTCAAGACTTATCATGTAAAGATCTGAATCTTGTCTGACAATTAATTCCTGAAATTCGTAGCCATTTTTAACTGTGTTAACAGGATGTGCAAATTCAGACAACAATTTGGCCACATATTTAGAGATGTTAAAGTTAGGACTTTTAATGGATGACAATATAGGGCGAATGGGAAAACTTTCTTTATGTATTTTTGGTAGACCATACAGGATACCGAAGGACGAACCAGTGACAAAAAGGTTATCATGTGTTGATTCATTAATGATTTTTAGACTTTTTAATTTTCTAAGAAATCTATTGATTCTGTCTTCTCGTTTAAATATCTCGGAAAAACGTAAATCTCCCAATAATTTGAATTTGGTAGTGTCAGCTAGAATGTAGAGAACTTTTCTATTGTAGTCGTGCTTGTTAAGGATAACTGTACCTTTACCTTTATCCGGTTTACATATAATGATATTGTTTGTTTTAAATGTTCTCTAAGGTTTTTAATAATTTATTATTATTACAGGGTCCTGAAGATGTACTCTGAAGCAGTATGAACGTTCCATAATAAAATATTCTTCACTATGTTTGGTGGATTCCTGGACCCTTTTTAATGCTCTCATCTCGATTTTTATATATTTTTTAATATATAATTAATAATATATAATATATATAATATATATATATTATTATATAAAAATCAGATGAGGAGCATTTAAAAAAAGGTCCAGGAAATCCACCAAAACATAGTGAAGAATATTTTATTATGGAACGTTTCATACTGCTTCAGAGTACATCTTCAGCCTGTAATTATAAATTGTGACAATTTAATTAATAGTAAGATACTACATTAAGACTAAAATATCAAGATAATAAATTAATTAAAAACCTTAGAGAACATTATATATATATATATATATATATATATATATATATATATATATATCTGACTTTTGTATATGTGTGTATCAATACATTATTATAATCATTATTTTTTTTATCTTCTACCACTTTTGATGTGATACTTTTAAATACCTCTCTTACATTGAATAATAATTGTGAAGAGTACAAGTTTGTTTAGGTTGGAAACTACAGTATATGTGGAATTGCTGTTAACTGTGAGATTTCTAGGCAATATTCAGGTGGGTGCAGGTTATAATATTGTGTCTTTGTTAGACTAGTTATCAAAATGTCGGACCCCACAAAAATTGGACCACTGAAAATCACAAGTACCTACTCAAAACTGAGTATTGTTGAGAAAACAATGAAAATGGCAACTGTTGTAGGGAAGCTTTTAACATTTGCAGTAGATGAGAATTGACATAGGTTCACACTTTCTGAACCAAAAGCTAATCAAGATAACCTCACTCAAAGTCAAGAAATAAAGGTAAGACCCATTTTCTGAGAAATTCCATACAGGAATATGCTTCTGTATTGTACCTCATGTGACTAAATATTATGAATGCAAAACTGAAATTTATAGAATAGGGAGTGTAGAAAACCGAAATTGGCAATACATTGCTAAGTTGCTAGGAGTTTACACAGTGGCAGACACAAACAGTAACTCAGTTTGTCACTGGAGAACTGTGAAGCCAGCATGCATGGACAGTTAGATACAGAATGTCTAAAGCTTGCAATGGACGCACATAAAGGCAATCTATGGTTATGGGTTTGTTAGCAAGCAAGCATATTTTCCTATTTAGAAACAGCCAAAATAAGAACAAAAGATATCACCATATATTACTAATTATTCCCTACAATATCAAATCTCCATACAGCACACACAAACATTCATTATAACAGTTCATGCTACAACCTTTTTTCAATCACTTTTTTTTTTTATTTTCAGGTAATGCTCGGAAACGTTGGGGATATTACCTTCCCTGGCTACTTATAAGTATAACATTTACTTTTATGGACATTGCTATTGGGGCATTTTTCATTATAGATATGTTGGTGAGTATAAATAGCAACACTTCCAAGTTATCTATAAAGAATGACATAAACTGATAAGATAAAAAGAGAAGGGAAAAATATAAGAATTCCTTATAACAATGTTGACTCCCTAGATTAGCTTTCTTTACGGGTTACTGTAAAGATGCAGAGTAAGGGCAGAAATATATTGCCTCTGATGTGATGTGCTAAATTGCGTTAACTGATATTAATAAATTAAGCCAATGTTACTGAAGGGCTTACAATGTTCTGATGCACTGTGTGGTGTGCCATGGTGTGAGTCATCTGATGCCAACTACATGTCAATGCATACTTATGGGTGTCATCAGTTGAAAGGAGAGAGGTATACAACTGAATAGTTTCTGGAGTTTTTAAAATGGATTTGATATATTAATATATTTACATTTGAATAAATATCTAATAACACATCTTGTTTACTACCAGAGCTTTTACTAAACATGGACACAAAGCAAGCCTTCCTTCTCCAAAAGCATTTTATAAGCTGAGTAGTAAATGACTTTTTTGGTGAAATCATGATCTGTTGAAATTATGTAAAAGAAAATAAAACATTAAAGTAATGAGATTTACCAAATCTAGCCTTTTGAGCATTGCTGGGATGCATCCAGTCTTATTTCATAAAGGGCAAACATTACACTTATTGCATCAAAATTCTACTCTTCATCAAGAGTCATTTATAATTACCTTCTTTGATTAATTTCCATCTTTTCTTTAAACCTAAACTCTTGGCTAGATGAAACTCATGATTGGCAAGCAACACTGGTATACAATATAACAGCCACATTATGTACATAATCAGCAAAAACAAACTATGCACTGATTTAGATACCAGTACATGGACATTATCAACAGACTATGCAAAGTATGACAAATTTTTAAAAACAATTTGCGTTTTCCATAGCTAACAAACCTGAGGTCTTAACAAAAAACCTCCAACTTGGGATGTTTCCTTGGCCCTAAGGAGCTTCACTAATACTCCCTATGAGGCTCTACGTCGTTCATTGGACAGGAACTTGACACTCAAGACGGTTTTCCTCCTGGCCTTGGCTTCTTCGAAGAGAATAGGGGAGCTACATGGCCTGAGCTATAATGTGAAACATACCAGGGGTTGGGGGTTAGTGTCCTTTGAATTTGTCCCGTAATCCCTCGGTACAAGATGACAGATTTGCCTCCTTTTCCATTCCATCTTTGGATGACTTTGTGGGCAGTGATTCTCATGAGCTCTTATGTCCTGTCAGGGTCCTGCGTTGGTATCTTAAGAGAACATGACATCTCAGGCCAAGGTGTCATAGGCTTTTTGTTAGCACAGGGCGTTCTAAGAAAGAGGTTTCCAGTAATACAATCTCTTTCTGGATATGTGAGGCTATCAGGCAGGCATATTTGTCTCTTGACGATTACGTCCTAGAGCACATGACATCAGAGGTATTAGCTCCTTTCTGGCATTCAAAAAAAATTTGGTTCATAGAGTTTTGAACACTGGTACTTGGTTAAGTCAACCAACATTCACCTCTTTTTATCTTAAGGATGTTGCCCACACGTCTATGGACACCATTTCCTTAGGTCCTGTGGTGGCCGCCCAACACATTGTGTAACTCATCGTTGCCCCTCACCAGGCAAATTTGTATCTTACCTAAGATGATTGTGTGGAAGAGAGAATGAGTGAGTTGGCTGGTCTCTTTCTTTCTCTTATTCCTTTCTTCTTCCTATGGGCGGGTTGAGGAATAGACACGTCATTCACTGGACTGGTCTGATACAGGTGAGTAAGGTAGTCATACTGGTAGTTTGTCTGCTCTGTATTATCAAATAATCAAACCCTCTATCCAGTAGCAAATACTCCACTCTAGCAAGGGGGAGTGAGGAGTGATAACGAATCACGTACCTATTTAAAGATCCAAACTGTTCCCAATTTCATCAGTCAGTTGTCCAACACACACAGTGTAGTCTTAACATGCACTGCACATCTGAATTCTCAGATCACCTGCCTCACTTTTTGTGGAAACTTTGAGGTGGTTAGGACACTCATTATTTGGATAATGATTGTCTATTGTATTATAAAAAGTCATTTTAAATATGCATGACTGTCCCCGTGTTTGTGTATGCTTGGAGAACTTAGTAAGCTGTTAGGTATTTTAACAAGTAAAAGCCTAGCCTCTGGTAACATATGGTAAGGAAAATACACTTAACATCGTCAGCCACTTGTATGAAGTAAGTCTTTCATGTTTGGGAGGGAAAAGCACATTTATGGTAAGCATATATGAAAACCACATAACCCTCACAATTACTGGATGCAGTTTCTAGATTCAAGAGAACTGCCTCTTATATAAAAAGTGTTCTGCCCTATTAGTCCATTATGGTAGATTTTAATATCCTTTGCCTTGCCCAACAGGAGACTGTGTTCTTTGTTTGCTTCTTCCTTTGTCCTAGAGAGAAGTGGTCTACAAGTCTCTCTTCTAAAGTCTTAAGTCATCAGTAGGCAAAGCTTGATAGCTCTCACTGGACAAAGAAAGAGGTCCTCTTCATTAATGAAGAAGAATGAGGAGGATGTGGAATAGTCCTGGCTACTTGTCTTTTAATTTGATGACCAACACCTAGTGTGACGACCTTTCTAAACATTCTCTAGTGTGAGGTTCCAGCAAAGCAGCTTCTAAACTAACTTGTAAGGAGACTGTGAGATTTTAAAGTGAGAGAGAAATCTCAAGTAGATCTGAGTGACCCACGTGGAACCTCTTTTTCAAAGTGCTATGCACACCTTTTATTATTATCATTATTTCAGTAGATGAAACCTAAACACGTGGAACAAGAACGTGGGGGCCATTGACATGAAATTCAAGCTTCCAAAGAACGTTGGTTTCAGCCTCCCACCACAGACCTCACACTGCAACAGTAACTGATCATGATACAGAGCCAGTGATTTCTCTTCGTGAGTGGCATGCCACAACACTAACCACTATAACAGCTAAAGAACTCACAAAAGAACCCTGTTAAGCTTCCTAGAGCAAAATCCTGCATCCCTTGATGGTGGAGACAACTTCCTGCATCAACAAAAGAAATAATGAGGTCAGCAATTAAGGGTATAAGGGGTCCACCGGATCAATTGCCCATCCACTGCTACAACTTAAGAATTAGCTCAATTTGACCTGACAGAGGCTACACATTTAAGTTCTGCAAGACCTTTAAGGCTGTGGCTGCTTCTTCTAAATATGCTCTACCTCTGAGGATTTCCTGGATAACCTCATGAAGATGGGTGTTGAGGTTGCCGTGGAATCAGTAGAAATATAGCTACTTGAGAAGCTACTTTGAGATTTTGAGACTCCTGGAACTGTCCATTACCATGGATAGCAGATTTGTAAACCATTCAGCTGCATCCAACACTGAACTATCACAATCATCCTGGATGCACAGTCTCTCAAAAACTTGCCTGATGAGGAATTATTAGGTAAATGTCAAGTTCATCCCAAGGATGTAACATTGCATCTATCCTTCAGGCTGCAGATTCTAGATGAGTTGTATAGTACAGGGAATTGTTGGCTATGGCTCTGTGCCTTCCATGGACACAAACTTTGTCACTATGTCAGCTGACAGTTTCTGATTGTGTGCCCTCTAATTCGGTAAGCATGCCACAGTCTTTAAATTGTTGGTCATCATACCTACTGATTTTCCTGCAAATGCTTGGTCTTGAAAAATGGCCTTTAACTTGAGGAAACTGAAGCACCTTTCTCTATCCTGCAATATCCAATATTTTGTCACCTGATGATCCAATAGATGTGTGCCCCATGCTCAACTTGACACATTCATAAGCACCAGTACTTCCATGGAGAGTGGAATCAGTAAGACTTGGGTCAAGCAATCAATGATGGTCCTTCAAAACATCTTCATAGGCTAAGACTGGACAATCTTTCAGTAAGACAGGCTAAGACTGGACAATCTTTCAGTAAATTGCTGCCAACCATGACATTAAGAGTATCACCTTAAATGACCAAAACCTGTAGTGGCTCTGTGAAACAATATCTCCAGTAACACATGATGTCCAATCATAGACTGACACAACTTGGTCACAAGGATTTGGACTCCAATGAAACAGCTAGATCAAGGATAACTCACTGATTCTACCCTCTGTCCAACATAATGACTAGCTTCACTTCTGTGTCGGTGACAATACCCTGGTACATAGCTCGTAGAGGACACTAGGTCTTATTTATCACAGTTGACAAGGAGGTCAAGGGTTTTTCAAACTTCACAGAATATGGTCAGGTGCCATCTCAATTTCCCTGCTGTTGCTGTCATCACCAGCCAGTAACCTAGGTACTACCTCAGAAGTCTTATACAGTACCAATCTTACGAGCCCAAGCTCCATGCTGCCACTAGTGACAAAGTTCATGTGAAGACTCTTAAGAGCAATTGCCAGGGTGAAACATAGGAGTTGAAACTGAGCTAATATCACTTTCCCAAACAAATCAGTCATTTCCTTAATGCTGGGTGCATAAGCATCTTGAGAATTGCATCTATTAGGTTCAGAGATGCTAAAAAGTTACCCTTCCTAATGGGCAGCTGTACAACTACAACTCCAGTCTCTTTTTGAAGCTGATTTGCTGCACAACTTATTCAGGGGGCTGAGGTTGATTATTGGTATCTAAACTTCTCTGTTGCCTTTGGCACCATAAACAAATGAGTGTAGAAATCATGACTAACTAACTCACCTCTTTACCCAAAGCCAGGAATCTTTCCAAACCATAGCTGTACTTCCCAGTCTAATGGCTAATTCTGAGAGTGGGGGGCCTGCCTCCAGAAAATATAACAGACAGCCTACCCTGATTACATATAATACCCACAGTTCTGCTCTGATCTTCCACCATGATCTAATGAATCTCAGGAGACATGCCATTAGCAGCCCTGCTAAACCCCTTATCAGGTGACTTCGATATGCACCATCTTGAGCTGATAAGGCAACCACTGTCTCCTTAATGGAGTTCGACCTGTTGAGGTGTGATGAACAAGATCTTGATTGTATGCCTAGTATCCTGTTGCGTACATCCAGGGAAAGATCACCGTGGTCACTGCATTCTTCTACTAGGCATCACTTGTAGACATGACGATTATGTATTACCACAGTTAAAGCCAACAACCAGGTCATTGTTAAAATGAGCTCTCTTATGAATTCACTAAAAATGCTCTTTTAGAATAAGAATGAATCCTGAAGATCAGAGACAAGAGGTGGGTGAGATCTTTGATCACTATGTCCTACATCTTAATTACATATATAGGTACACCATCCTTTATCCAAAATTCTAAAAACCAAAAAGCTTTAAAAACCGAAAACATTTTGTGGAGTAGAGCATCCTTTCATAAGAGCAAGCAGAGCACAAGGAATAGGCAAATATATTATCCAAGGGCTGGCACTCCATCACAGTGACCAACCATGACAGTAGTGGCACTCCTAGATTGACTCGCCCTGGATGTCCTCCTCATCATGCAGCAGAATCACTGGAAGGGTGACTGTTTGTGATATGCCTTATAGGTGAGGAGGGGCAGACACACCTGGATGCAAAAACTGCTGCAAAGGAAGTCAGGGTTTCCATCAAGAGAACAAAAGAAAAGACAATTGTACACATCAAAAGACTTACATGGGAAACCTTGGCAGGTTCACCGGGGCATGACAAGAGACAGCAAATGTGCAAAAATTAACATTTCAAATTTTCATGCCACTAAACAATCACTGAATAACTAAAAAATGAATAAAACGCCAACTCCAACAAACGTACAATGACTAAAAATCTTTCAAAACCAAAGTAAATTAACAAAAAAATACTCTTCTTGTCCCTGCAGTAAAGTAAATAAAATGAGAAAAAGAACTCACTTTCAAAAAAAGTAATGACTTGTAAGCCTGCGAGTAATAAAAACTTTTAAAATCTTCACAAAATGCAACAAGAAAGCAAATACAGCATTACAAGAAAGCTAAATTCTCATGGTGACCAAAAACAAAGTTACTCACAAAGGGACCTGAGATATAATAAAAAATAAATATATGCAAAAGTTAACACAAACAAATTTCATTGTGGAGATGATGAAAATGAAGTAGAACATGCCAAATACTCAATTTACTTTTTACTTACTTTACTTTATCTTCCTGCCACTGGCCAGTGGCATAAGGCTGAAAATACTCAAGTTAAAACAATAATATGTAGTTAAACGAGTCTCAAGAAGAGAAATACATATTCGGAAAACATACTTTTGATTTTGACAAAGCGATTTCCAGGGAATGACTTTGGTGTTTGAGTAGCCCACAGAATTATTAATGAAATATCTATAGGTAAAAATAACAAGTAGATGAAACCTATTTACATGGAACAAGCTTCCAAAGAATATGGTGTTCATTAGGAGGAAGTTAAAGGAAGTAAAGGGAAACACCAAAGGAGATACCACTTATTAAAAAATAGATAATAAATAATAATAAATAATAAATAGATAAATACAAAACGTAAAGAGAACAGTATTAGGGTAGTAATGCATTGCAGTTTTGCTTGAACCTCAAGTTTCAATTGCATGATATCATCTGGAAGGCTGTTCCACAGAACAATGGTGTGAGGAATACAGGACCTCTGGAACTGAGAAGTTCGACAGCAATGCAAATTGACTGTAGGGACGCTGTTTGCCAGCCTTAGCCTGAAATGAGGCCCGAGGGATCCTAACCGAAGCAGAGCCCCTCGGGGGTTTGACCAGAGAGGATCTCCTTACCTGTCTCTGAGGAGGAGGAAGAGGGGGACGACGTAAATGTGCCTCCGACAGCTTGGTGAACCAATCTGTCCTTGGTATAAGCTCTTCGTCTATCGATCGCGTTCTCTAACTCCATCCTAGGGAAGAGGAATTGAGACTCCAAGAGATTCCCATTTCGGAGTGCCAACAAGGACTCAGAGACCATTGAGGCAGCCACCTTGGACAATACTGCATCCCTCCTAGTTAGAAGAAGATTAGCCCAAAGGTTAGCACTAAGGTGGCACAAATAGAAGAACGTCTTACCCCCAGACTGCAATAGCCTAGCAAGGGAAGATGCACTCACTAACCCCTCCTCGACATATCAGACGCGATCCTGGCTATAGCTGTTGACCACAAGTCTAACCAGAAGACTCTCTGAAAAATGGAAGCCGCTGTAGATTCCATAGCCAGAGTTTCCTGAGACGACAGAGAAGAGCTCTCAGATCTAACCTGCTCCAAGGCTAAACCAGGCCTGACACAAATAACGTCTGGGTTAAGGTGACGAGGCATCAGATGGACTGAAATCTTTTAATCATATTTCCTATGTCGCATGAGAGGAGGAGGAAGAAACTTAGATGACCCCTTCGAACGAAGAGAGCCATCCCGATCCAACACCAACGCATTCACATGTTGTAAGAAGATCTTGGGTCATGGCTGGATCCCATTAAGGCCTCCAAACATGTAGGTGTAATGAACGATTGAGTCTGAGTCCCACATTCCAGGTTGTTGAACCGACGAATGAGTTCAGTCACTTCCGAAAAGGAAGACATAAACTCCTGACTTTCTCCCTCCTCCTGCTCCGGTATAGGAGGCTGACAACAAGAAGTTGGTTTGATAGAAGATTCTCTAGAGGGTCTAACTTTCAGGGCCGGAGAGACATTCCTCACACTCAAAGAAGTAGCTATAAAAGGTTGTTGGTTGTCTACCAACATAGACACCAAGGACCGATCCCTACTCAAACTCCTTCCAGATTCATGTAACGAACCAGGAACACTATCGACGAAGCGATCATGTATGTGTACATCAGGCGAAATGTGTATGTTTGCATGAGGTAGTGTACACGATCTTGTGACAATACATAGGCGTGTCTGTGAGACATCGATCGTGCCCTGTCACAAGACACTGAACGAGAACAAAACGAGTTCTTTGGAGAAGAATGAGCCTCAGGGACAAGCATCCTCCCAGGAGAACAAATAACTTGTCTTTGGATTACTTCTTTGTCCTGTAGCACCTCCACTTCTGCAACCTTAGACTTCTTGACAGGAGACTTATCATCCTTACGACAACATACAGGAGCCGAGGAAGAGGCTGTGAGAGCAATTCAACCACATCTGCACGTACATATGGGCTAGATCTTCGATCGTGTACAGATGACAAAGGCTCAACACTCCTACAGTCACAAACACGTCCAAGTGTAGGTACACAAGCGTGAATAGATGACGATGTAGAGATATTAGCCTGAACAGAGGTGACTTTGTCGAGCAGAGACAATGAGGAAAACTTCTTCCTGCAGGAAACCTTGCCAGAATCTCGAACGTTAGTCCAAGATGTAGAGGTAGGAGAAGAGCTTCTCTTGGCAGGATGATCACGGACGAGAGGAGAAGGTGAACCACTCCCTCTGCTCGGAGAAGAAGAAATCGCAAAGTCCTTAACTCTCCGTCAGATGCGATGACGACCAATTGATTAAGTGTGAGACGAAGATGAAGATGAAGAAGAAGAAGAGACTTCTCCACGAGATCTCTTCGCGGTAGGGGGAGGAGGCAAGGCCTTCCGCTTCTGCACAGTTTCCTTCACAGCGAACGCGATAACTTCTAATCAAAACAGAGCCCAGTTGCTTGAAGACCGCCTGAAACAAGGCCTCTGACAGATCAGCGAGTGCGGAAGATTGCATCATAACAGGCAACGATGACATCACAGTGACGGGAGGGTGAGCGGCTGCTACTACTGACGTCATGGACCGAGACGATGCTGGGAGTGAAGTCAAGCTCTCCATGTAACCAGAGCTAGTCGATGGCATTGCTAGTGGAGTTGACTCACAAGATGGCTACCTGCACGACCCAGCATAGAAGAGGCCAGGGGGAGGCGGGAGGAAAGCGGGCGCTTGGGGAGGGTGGGAGCGGAACTCCAATAAATGTGTCAGCAAGCCTTCCAAGGAGGGAGCGCCCCGAAGCCCAAGCGATGCCCAAACCACCGCCATTTTGGGAGACTCTGAATCTAAAAGGCAAGATTATATGAAGAAGCCTCCCCACCTTCAGGACAAGCATTGGAGCCCAAAGGAGAAGAAGTAACATTACACAAAACATCAGCCTGTGGCACTCCCGATACTTCCATCATGGAATCAATGGAAGAAAAGGACACAGGAACAACAGAATTAGCTACAAATAAAGGAGAAGGAGTCGGCGACTCGTTTAGACGTAGGAGAAGCAAAGACCTCCCAAGAAAGAAGAGTAAAAACTCTCCAATGTTCCCTCTTCCTGTAAAACAGCTTCCACTGAGCTTAATGCCAGGAAAAACACTCCGGACAAGGATTCCTTACAGTACAAAAGTTAGCTCTGCACCTACTGCAAGTGTTGTGCAGGTCCGTTACCAGTCACTAAAAACCTCGAGCAAGGAAATCCCCAGACGCCTGGACTCATACGCTGGCAAGGATGAGTAGTTTCAGAGGAGGCCATAATCCTAAACACCAATGCTCAATCACACTGGAAAGAAAGAACTCGGGCAAAACACAACCGGCTTGGGAGGAGAGCAAAGTGTAAGCATCTACTCTCCAAGGTGGTTAGGAAAAGACTGGGTATCACGGGGCGAGACATGGTCTTCGACCAGATCTCATCTCGTATAAGCAGGCTTTGCCAGATCTCTCAGATTCCTTGCTTACAATCTCCGATTGTAGTAACCGGTTTCCCAGCTGTGCTTGTAAATATCCTATTGTTAAGACCGAAGGTTTGTTCCGCATATGAACAAATAAGTTTTTAGCAACTTTGGAGAGCACAGGGATAATAGAGACTGGCCTGAAGTTAGTACAGTCTGCAGATGTGCCACTCTTTGGAACAGGCACTGTAATACTAAGCTTGCGCTCATCCACAAAGATACTATGTTGACATAAAAATCTATATAATCCAGTAATCTTGGGAGACATCACACTAGAAACTTTTCTAAAAAACAAAGGGAAGAAACCATCATGGTCTTCACCCCAACTATCAAGATTATCCAGAATTTTCTTAACTTCTCTTGTGGAAAATGCAAATTTTGTAATAACAGGTTTAGTATGACAAGTATCAGGGAGAGGGACATCCTCAGCTGATTGCTTAGCTTCAAAAGCTCAGTGAAGCTGTTCAGCCTTTTCCCTAGGGCTATTAACCAATCTAGTACCATCATCTGTAGTCGTGGTGAAATGGAAGATGAACCTGACCTAAAGACAGAAGATATCAATTTGGTACAACACACAGGAGGCTGAGCAAAACATCTTTCTAAGGTAATGAATAAGAGATCTGGAGAGAATAATCTGAGATTTTCCTAGAGATAATGAAGACATGAATTTGCTTATGACAGACTTCACAATTTAGCTGGTCCTCTGGTATGGTTGCTAGCGGCATGGGATGCCACTCAAATGTCGCGAGTTTGCATCTCCCCAAGGACCATGAAAAAATCACCGGCTCTGTATGACGATCAGTTACTGCTACAGTGTGAGGTCTGCAGTGGGAAGCTGAAACCAACATTCTTTGGAAGCTTGAATATCAAGTCAATGGCCCCACAAGCTTTTTCCATGTGAATAGGTTTCATCCAATGAAATAATAATAATAATAACACCAAGCAACGAAGGACAAGAAGACAAACTAAGAGACGATACCACCGATGACTACAGGAATCATGAGCTACCAAACAGCGATACACAAAGAAACATGGAAGAAGTAACAGAGAGGACAGAATGGCTGGAAAAGATCAGACTATGGATGAAGCCAGATACAGAAAGAACAAAGATCCCCTCCATGAAAGCCTACAACACAAAGAAACTATGGGAGAAAACAAGTGAAGTTAATGAAATAATGAGACTATTACACACCACCAGTATCACAGAAACAAATAACCTGGCATATGCAGGAGCATAATGGGGATACAAACACTAACACCATCATCACAACCAACCCAACTGAAACCAAAACAGCAACTGCCTTGGAAAAGGAACCTGCAAAAACAAATCATGGCTATGAGATCTGACTGAAGTAAACTAAGAGATGGCAGAAAAGAGGCTAAGAAGCAAGAAAACAAGGGAGGAACTGAACAAGAAATACAAAGTACAGAAGGGACTAAATAACACAATAGCAGAGATAAAGCAGAGGCTTAAAGCCAAAGCACATAAGATCCAATGATACATGAACAGGAATAAAGGATACCAACAGAACAAACTCTTCGGAACCAACCAGAAAAGACTATAGTACAGAGGGGAAGACAACCACCAGGAAATTCCTGAAACTGAACTGAGTAAGAGACTCTGGGAAAACATATGGAGCAATCCGGTATCACATAACAAACATGCAACATGGCTCCAGAAAGTCAAGGCAGAAGAAATGGGGAGAATAAAATAGAGATTCATCGGGATCACAATAGACACACTCATACACCAACTAAAGAAAAGGCCCAACTGGAAAGCCCCAGGTCCTGATGAAGTCCACAGATAGTGGCTCAAAAACTTCAAGGCCCTATACCCATGAATAGCAGAACAACTCCAGCATTGTATCACAAACCACAATGTGCCCAAATGGATGACCAACAGGAAGCGCATCCTTAGTACAAAAAGATAAGAACAAGGGAAATATAGAAAGTAACTACAGGTCTATCACCTGTTTTCCAGTAATGTGGAAGTTACTAGCAGGTATCATCAGTGAAAGGCTATACAACTACCTAGAGGATACAAACATCATCCCCGCCAACAGAAAGGCAGAAAGAAGTGTATAAATAAGGAAGGGGAAGGGTACAAAAGACCAGCTCCTGATAGACAAAATGGTAATGAAGATTAGTAAGAGAAGGAAAATCAACCTAAGCATGGTATGGATTGACTACAAGGAAGTGAACGTTGTCTGCCAAAGCCAAGAACCAGCATTCAGAATCCTATGAACAGACAAGCTTGGTATGGATTGACTACAAGAAAGCCTTTGACATGATACCAAACACATGGCTAATAGAATGCTTGAAAATCTATGGGACAGAGAAAAAGTGTAGTTTGGAATAGAAAAATGGGCCTTGGTCAACATACAAAAAGGCAAAGTAACAAGGACTGAAGGGATAAAGCTACCAGATGGGAATAGCATCAAACACATAGATGAGACAGGATACAAATACCTGGGAATAATAGGAGAAGATATAAAATACGCAGAGATGAAGGACACGATCAGGAAAGAATATATGCAGAAACTTAAGTAAATACTCAAGTCAAACCTCAATGCCAGAAATATGATGAAAGCCATAAACACATGGGCAGTAACAGTAATCAGTGCAGGAGTGGACGTAGGCTGAATTCCGCAGCATAGACCAAAACCAAATAACCATTACAATACACACAGCACTAAACCCAAGAGCAAATACAGACAGACTATACATAACACAAAAGGAAGGAGGGAGAGGGCTACTAAGCATAGAGGACTACATCAACATCGAGAACATACCACTGGGCCAATATCTGAAAACCACTGAAGAAAAGTAAGCTGCCACACTCACCTGTATCAGACCAGTTCCAGTGTATGACGTGTCTATTCTTCAGCCCACCATTAGGAAGACGAAAGGAAAAAAGAGAAAGGAGACCAGCCATCTCACTCATTCTCTCTTCCACACAATCATCTTAGGTAGACACAAACTTTCCTGCCAGAGACACTGGATGAGCTACACAACTTGTTGGGCAGCCACCACCGGATCCAAGAAAAATGTGTTCAAGGACCTGTGGGCAGTCCTTCATATAAAAGGAAGTGAACGTGGTCTGCCGAAGCCAAGAACCAGCATTCAGAATCCTATGAACAGACAAGCTCTTATTTGCCAGAGAGGAACACTTTCCTCTGATGGCAAGTGCTCTAGCCTGCACAGACTCTGTGACAGACCTATAAGGTGAGGAGTATGCCTGTTTAATCATCTCACGCAGCCAGAATGAAATGGTGTTTTTGGACACTTCCCTTCTGGACCTCCCAGTGCTAACAAAAAGTCTACAACACCTAAGTCTTAGGTGACGAATCCTTTTTAGATAGCAGCGCAGAGCTCTGATGGGACCAAGCAATAACTCAGGAGGGTACCATTAAGTGCCACGCCCTCATCAGCCACAACCAGACTCCTTCCTGGGATAGTATTGTCCACAGTATACTACAATCCTCGGAAGCGCCCCTGACCCCGAGACATCTGCGCTTGCTAGAAGCACTATTCAATTTAGAAAAAAGCCCTCCCTGAACACAACACAAGAAGCCTTCCTCCTTCCCACGAGCATAAGGTGGAACCTGACCCAAGGACCAATTTATTAACAAAGAATACCAGCAATAACATTGTCTATATACCTGAAGATGACACCTCGATGAAGGAAACACCGACAACAACACCAGGAATGATGTCATAGAGCGAAGAGCCAACAAAAATGCAGCTTCCCATGACATCAACTGAGTACTGAGGCAATCAACAAAGCTATGCCAGAGAAACCATCAACTCCAACAACTGTCTTGAGGCAGTGAGTACGCAGCCAATAGCAGACAGTCCTGAGTGCGCAGTTAATAAAAAATCAACATCTCGTTGCAACCTGCTGGCACCAATGGTATAAAACACTGCAGGACTCCTTACAACATCAGTCCAACTCCAACCTTTGTCTAGAAAATGACCAGCAGAGCCGGAGTAAAAACGCTGCAAGAAAATAAGCAGAGAGAGAGAGATTGCTGTTTCTATGCAGAACAATAATTATTCCTTGAATCCAGCCTTTTTGACATGTCCACCATTGGCACATTGCTTGCCAGTCTAAGCAATACTGAAAAAATCAACAATAAGGAGACTTGAGAAAGTCCTGAATAAAATTAACACAGCTGAAGCGGCCATTATACAGTAGTACCTCGAGATACGAAATTAATCCGTTCCGAGGCGCCCTTCGTATCATGAGTTTTTCGTATCTTGGACCACATTTTACATGTAAAATGACTAATCCGTTCCAAGGCCTCCAAAAACACCCCAGTAAATTTCATAATAAAGCTAAATTGACCTATAAACAATGAAATACTACAACAATTTGGACCATTCAATACGTAACTTAATAATAAAAATACAAAACCTGTAAATAAAGTGTATATTAGCGTACAAGAAATATTATTACTGTAACGTAAAATGTGGAGGCTTACCTTTCGAGTGAGTCTATCTCCGAAAGTGGCGGCAGAGGAGGAGGAGGAGGACAAACGGCAGATACGTACACTTAACTTTACGAAACACACAAAAAAATGTCAGAAAAACAAACTAAACTTTACAAAACACATTAACAAAACTGTAACACTTAACTTTACAAAAAACTTAAAATAAAATTTATTTTGTCTTTTTTTTGATTTTTACATTTCTTTTTACTTTTTTATACTTTACGTAATTTCAATTTCTTCACCACCGAATGGATGCCAGTCCGTTTACGGAATTTTTCTAACCACCCATGAGAAACCTTGAACTCTGGGGTTGCTGTTGATGTCCCCTCTCCGCCGTCGTCTTCGGCTTGGGCAATCAAATCGCCGAAAATAGCGCTGGCCTTCTGGCAGATTGCCGTCTTGGTTATCGTATCGCCATCGATTTCTTTGTCCTCGATCCATACAAGAAGCAGCCTTTCCATTCCATTATGCACGTGGCTCCTCTTGTTGGACAAAATAGTCATGCCCTTGGAAGGTGTAGCTGCTTTGAAGGCTTCCTTCTGCTTAAGGATGGTGCCTATCGTAGACGGATTTCGGCCGTATTCCTTAGCGATCACACTCAACCGAAAGCCAGTTTCATACTTTTTTATTACCTCCATTTTTGTCTCCATAGAAAGCATTCTCTTCTTTCTGTGAACTTCTGCAACTTTCTTGGGACCCATGACTAATATGTACTGTATGTAATTAAGTTACGTATGTAGTACGTATACTAATTAGGTTCTCACAACACGATAAAGTAGCACAACGAAATCACTAACGAATTTACGATACTAAACGAAATCGTTGGACCGAACGAATGCTGCATGCGTATGATAAAGTTTTGGATGCGAAGTGGCCGAGCGAAGGTACGCCACCACGTAAGATGCATGATGGGAGGGATGCTGTCCAATAGGAGAGGATCTCATGGCTTGGCTAGCATCAGGAACCAATGGGAGAGCAGGAGGATGGTGGCGAGTCTACTAGAACTAAGATGGCGGCGCGCGGCGCGAGTTTCAAAATTGTTATCGGGCGAATCTCGGACTTTCAGAAACCTTTCGTATCTTGAAAACTTTTTGTATGTAGAGCAGTAAAATTTTTCGTGTCAGCTTTCGTATCTCGAGTTTTTCGTAAGTTGAGCCTTTCGTATCTCGAGGTACCACTGTACTTCCCAACTATATTATTTTTTGTTGTGGTCTATTACAGTCCTCCAATTCGACTTGGTGGTATTTATAGAGTGGGGTTCTGGGTTGCATCCTGCCTCCTTCTTACTGTGTGCATGAGTCCTGGAGCTACTTCTGCCTATAGTTTTTCCAGATTCCTTTGCAGTGATCTTGGGATCATGCCTACTATTCCTATGATTATGGGTACAATTTTCACTGGCATATCCCATATCCTTATTTCTATTTTCAGATTTTGATACTTAAGCCATTTTTTCCCTTTCTTTCCTTTCAATTCTGGTGGCCATGGTATTGCGACATAGATGAGTGATACTTTCTTCTTGATTTTGTCAATCAATGTCACATCAGGTCTATTTGCACACATCACCTTATCTGCTGTTCTGATAACATTGCCCCAGAGGGTCTTTGCCTAACTGTTTTCTATCAGTCCTTCAGGTTAGTGCTCGCACCACTTATTGCTGCAAGGTATAGCTGGTGTTTCTTGCACAAGCTCCAGTGGAGGGCTTTTGCCACTGAATCATGCCTCTTTTTGTACTGGTTCTGTGCAAGTGCCGGGCATTCCCTTGCCATGTGGTTTACAGTCTCATTTGTCATGTTGCACTTCCTGCATATAGGTGAGATAGTATTTCCATCTATCATTCTTTGAACATACTTGGTTCTTAGGTCCTGATCTTGTGCCGCTGTTATCATTTTATCATTCCTTCTGTTGCCTTCTTGAGCTCTCCCATCTGTAGCCATTGCCATGTTTTTATTATTATTAATACTAGCAAACTTACCCATCTACGATGGGTGATAAAATACGGGTGCAGAAGTGAAAAATTTATATGTACTATTTGTTCAGCAATATTAAAATAAGGGCGATTACATGAATAGTCTCTCTCTCTCTCTCTCTCTCGTAATGTAATTCAAGGGACGATCACTGAATGCAGAGAAATTCTTATTTGTTGTTGTTTCCCCTCTTTTAATGATACTCTCTCGTTCTCTCTCTCTCTCTCTCTCTTAAAGTAAGTGAAGGGACGATCAATAAACGTAAAGAAGTTCGTATTCATTATTGTTTACCCTCTTTTAATGATTCTCTCTCTCTCTCTCTCAATGTAAGTCAAGTAACGAAGACGTTTATGGGATTATCGGATTACTTAGCTCTCAAATCACAAATTATCTCCTCTCTCTTTCTCTCTCTCTCATTTTTTGATAGCAAGATAAAATTATAAAATTGTAGTGCATTAATGTCGTTAAATGGCTCTCTCTCTCTCTCTCTCTCTCTCTCTCTCTCTCTCTTGTCGGTGACTTTCATTTAACAGAACAGGGATCTTGATTGGTTCGTTTCTTTGTCAATTACTTTGCACGGTGATACGAATAATAAAGTATCTTTCTTTTCATTATATATGTTACTGCAAAGACGCAACTTGTATGTCAGTGTGTTATGACTACTGATAAATGCTCTTATGATCCTGTGTCTTCCAAAAAAAAAGTAGAAAGTAGGAACTTGTCAGTTTCCTGTTTATTATGTCCATTGGCAGGATCGAAATTCCAAAGCAACATTACCCGGCAGTACTTCTTCAACCTTATTTTGTGCACTGGCAGTCCCGATGGATTTAAGTTATTCAAAAAATCTTGCGGATATTGATGATAATTTTCATTTTCTATTGTGTCCGAGCTGAAATATTCGCGACTTTCTCCGGGGAAGTTGTACAGAAATTATGTATGAAAAATCGTAAAGTAACTAAGTCTACGGGAATAACCAGCCTCGTTTCACGGCCAGAAACAGCTCAGTTTCAGGGAATCCCTTCTCTCCCCCACCCCCTACAATGGAGGGGGGTAGTTTGGATGAAACCCCATTACAAACCATCTTAGGGGTCCCCACCATAACCCTGCCAAGTTTCATGCCCATCTGACCAGCCGTTTGGCCGTGATTGAATGACAGACAGACAGACAGACAGACATTACGCCCATTATAGTATGATGCTGTTAAAAACCATAAATTAATAAATATAGGTAAAATATTAAATTAATGTACATTTTTTTTACATACACCTAACAGGATGTACTCAAAGAGGACAGCAGTGAAGATGCTTTAAAAGAAATTGGACCAATGATCTGGAGTTTCAGTTTGTACCTCAGGGGTTACGTATTCTGGTTTGGAAATCTTGGACATCTTGCCACTGTCCTCAATGCTTTCTGTAAAACTTACCACAAGAGGAGCAAAGAAAAAAGAAAAAGAAAGGTACTGTATGTGAATTATAATCATATCAGTGTTCCTGTCTTGCCAATAGCTGCCATACGCAGCTTTGTACTTCATCTCTAAGTCTTGATTACATATCTGCATTTATCAAATGAATCAAATTTTAATCTGCTAAACTGAATGAAAAACCAATCTGCTTACGTGTATTTCACCTGTTCTCTCTATAGTGTCTAGGCTAAAAATATGTCCTTGCTTCTATTATTCTCTAATTTTGTTACTGTCCCTCTAATGACATAGATTACTGTATTCTTTTTCAACCACTGTACTCCATGCCACTAGTGTCTGCTACCTTTTACCTACCTCCTGCCAAAGAGACTTCATCATACACCATTCCAGCAAAATTGGCTCCATTCCAACAAAACTGATGTGGATGAAATGATGCAATTAAACTACTTCTCGTTAGTGAAATTTAACTCTTGACCTCTCCTTTGTATTCTGATTTCCTGATCATCTAAAGGTGCTAATTATAGTAAGATCCTTTAAGACGGTTTCTGCATAGTACTGTATTTCTGCACCATCCACATCTGTAATTTTTTTTTTATCAAAATGTAATTGAACCTCACACTTTTGTCCACATGTGTTTTAAGTACTTCAGACTTTTCTTGGAGCAATAATATTATTCAATTTTATATGTATCAGGTGTATTTTTTGGGGCCATAAGTGCTGTTCTTCATCCTGGTTATTGCAACTTAGTTGGATTCACTTGCCACTGGAATATTACTGTTCTCATACTTAGGTTGCGTCACCATTTGTCATCCTTCTGAACAGCACTGAATATAATGCAATAGTTTGATCAAAGACCTGGTTTTTATTGTCTCTTTTCTTCAGTCCTCTTCCTCTCAACCATAAAATAGCATTACCCCTTTTTCTATAAGTATTACAGTATTTTTGGTCATTGAGCTCAAAGGGAGAATTCATTCCCTTATCAGGCAGCCTAATAGCAATTGTCCTGTCCTACCTTCCTCATATTAACACAGAAATTTGCTATCCTTAGATTGCAAGGTTGTTATTGCTTCCTTCAAAAACTGATGGATTCTTTTACTGTTTATGACTTTTCTGACTCACAAAAATTTCTTCTTTCAGGATGTTAAACCCCACTTTTCTAAGAAATTATTCCACAATTAAGCATAAGAAATGGGAATAAAGATCTGATTTATACACCTCAGGAATAAATAATTTGAGTGCGAAAAAGTTTCTCATTAAAATTTAATTCATGGCACATAAAAGATATGTATTACCACATTCAAGTAATGAAAACAGGTAAAAGTAAGCATTTTATATTTCAAAAAACTACATTTACTTATAAAGAATGGGTAAACACAACATCAACCTCTATAATGTAGTGGGCATAATCTTACAAGAAGTCAATTTCAAACCAACAGAAGTTACAGAGGAAACAAGAAAGGGAACTGGCTAAAGCTCGAATGGCAGCAGCTGCAGAAGCTCAAGCATCTTATAATGAAGTTCCAATGCAAACTATGCCAACACCCAATGATTACCAGTCATCTTCAGTACCTTCTCTTCAACATGATGAGGCAGAGGAGAGCCCAGGTGCTCAAAATTATGGATATGAAGAACCTTACAATGCTGACCCTCCTGATTATGTCAAGTAAGCTGCACTGTATTAACAGTACTAAAATCAATATGTACTGAAAACCTATAAGATTGAAAAAACCTAGTTTACACATTAATTTCATTAAAAATTATAATATATAAATTTTCATAATAAAATTTATTATCTGGATACTTACCTACCGTTAAAGTTAGCTTATATCTCCATGCCAATAGGCATTCAAACAAAAGAAGATGATTGCTTGGCTAAATCGGAAGACTGCCTAATTGACCTGTTCTCCATCAGGTGTGTCTGAATGATTTAGCTCGTCAGAATTCTCCTTGACAGTCCACTATGTGTGGGGGCCTGGGTGGGTTCTACTTTAACTTTGGGTGTGATTATCCAAATAATAAATTCTATTGTGAAAATTTATATTATTTGGGATGAATCTTACCTACTGTTAAAGTTAGCTGATTCCCACATAGAGAAAAAGGATGGTGGATAGTGCAGTTAGACAAATTCTGCTCAGCCAAGCTTGCTGAGAGTTTCTTACCTGACAAAAATCCTAACTGGATATTACTGCTGACAGTGGGTGAATTCCATTCAGATTACAAAGCTCTTATGTACACGCAGCCAAGAGTAGGTTTGCAGAGAAAACTGCTTCATTTGAACCAGAATGAACAGAAGCAGCATGGTGGAACCCCTGTGCATGGGTCTGAAAGCCCAATAAACGACAGTCAACTACAAATACAGTGGAACCCCCCCTATTCACAGGGGACATGTACTAGACCTCTGCAAATAGCTAGAGTTCATGAATACTTAGAACCCCTATAAAAACCCTTAAAACTGCCTATGTATTTTGTTAGTTCAAACTTAAAAACCCACTAAAAATGCTTATAGTACCTGTATTTTTTTAATAGTTTTATTACAAAATGTGCATTTAATCATGAATGATATGAAACTACAGCACAGCAGCAGTCCCCGGTTATTGGCGATCCAGTTTTATGGCGCTTGTCTAGCGCCATAAAATCAAGAGATTTATGGCGCCACAATGGGACGAGTTACAGTTATCGTTGCCATAAAGTGTCTTATGGCAAGCCATAAGGATGCTTATGGAGCGCCATAAGGGAGCTTATAGTGCCGATAACCAATTATGGGCGCCATAAGCATCATTATGGCGCCATAAATCACTGAGTTTCGGTTAATGGCGGTTTTTGCTTATTGGTACACACCCCTGGGAATGGAACCCCTGCCGAACTGGGGACTGCCAGTAATCTGTGACTATTTATCAAAGAAAAATACCATGAGCACACACATTTCCCATGGATAATAGGTAGATATGGTCCATAGAGAAATCCACGAATGTCGAGACTGCGAATACTGGGGGTCCACTGAAAATACCTATGATACAAAGGTATGCTTCTGTGCGACAAATGTACTTTCATGCTCCCCAAAAAACCAACACCTGGAATTAAAATAAAGAGCCTAAAAGATTGTTTTTTCTTTCAGTTCAGGGAAAGACAGACTACCTGCTACTACTAACGGGCTAAGAACTTTATAATTTTCGAACATGATATCTATATCTTAAAGCTAGTGACTGCAAAAACCGAATTGCACTTCTACTGTGACACACTAATTACGTCCTCAAGTGACAAATTCTTAAAAAACTGAATAATGTAGCAACTGCTCTCACACTATGAATATTTACCTTCAATAAAGGTAAGAGGTCTAAATTTAGTTTTTTCACACGCTAGTCTTATTAAATGATAAAAAAAAAGGTCATTCCATTCCTAGACAATGTAGTGTTAGGTTTTCTAACCCCACAAAATAAATGGTTAACTCTGCTCTTTACAGGATTTAACCTATATAAATGAATTTTAATTACCCTAACAGGATAGAGTATAGCCTCTTCTTCATTCCCCACCAAAAGGTAAATTTGGAATCCTTACCGTTCTTGGTAGTAGCCTAGTCTTAACATTACTCTGCACTCAAAACCAACATCAAGGTTCCCTTGCAAATGGCACGTCAATTCTAGAAGAGCATTGCAGGTACCTAGCTGCTTCCTATATGCATATTGACTATCTGCTGACAATCTTTTAGATTCTACACATTTATATAGTGGCTTAAAAATTAGTTTTTCAGAAACTTGGGAGAGTACGTACAGGGAAAATAGAGATTTGCTGTAGTTAGTGCAGTTTACAGATGTGCCACTCTTTGGAACAGGTACTGTATTACTGTGCTTGCGCTCATCTGCAAAGATACTATGCCACATAAAAATCTATAGTATCTACTGAACTTGGGAGACAAAATGCTAGAAACTTTTTTGGAAAACATGGAAGAAACCATCAGGGTCTTCTCCAAGCCAGTTATCAAGACTGCCCAGAATTTTCTTAACATCTCTAGAGTGAAATGCAAATTTTGTAAGAGATTCAGGATGACAGGTATCAGGGAAAGAGACATCCTCAGCTGATTGCTTAGCTTGAAAAGCCTGATGAAGCATTTCAAACCTATCCCTAGTGTCAGTGACCAATCTCCCATCATCTGTTAGTAGTGGTGGTATGGAAGACAGGCATGACCCAAGAGGGTGAGTAATTCCTTCAAGTTTCCTCTTCCAGGAATTATTGTAAAATTTCTCTTGGCTGTAGGCTGTAGGGTAAGTTCTATTTGCAGCACTGAGACTCAACAAAAATGGTGTAATTTTCATTTGAACTATTTTTTCCTCCATGCATTGAATTTGGTCAGTTTGTCATGGTGGGCTCCTCTACATGTATCATCAAACTATTGCTGGTCATTTGTCCTAAATTTGATGACCTTTCTGGGACATATCTAATTAAAATACCCATCAGCATCAATAACACAATCCCAATTGGCTCTGGGTTTCAACAAGACCATTTCTCCAGATGGAACATCTGCATAAATGAGGTCTAGTCTATTACCAGAAATGTGCATGGGTTCCTCAACTGTCTTTCCCAAGAGTGAAACGTGGAACCAAAACTGTTCCTGGCTTTGGCCCAAAGAAGCAACTTCTCTGCTATCAGAAACACTGACTTCAATCTCCTGATGCCCCGGTTTCTGATGTATGCCAAAGAGGTGGTATTGTCTGAAAATACTGCTATGATGAAAATCTTTCATTTAAAATTTATGACAGTACTCATGAAAATTGGTGGACTGGAAAACCGAATTGGTTTTCATCATATCGGCGGGTTCCATTCTCAGGGGGCGCTGATAAGTGAAAACCGCCATTAACCGAAACTCGGCGATTTATGACACTTATGGTGCAGAGTTTCGGTTAATGGCATCTCTGTTAGGTATGTTATGGTGCCATAACTCTATTATTGGCACCTTATGGCGCCAATAACCAAAACTCAACCCATTATGGCGCCATAAATCACTGATTTTATAGCGCTAGACAAGCGCCATAAAACCGGATCACCATTAACCAAGTCCGCTGATAACCAGGGACTGCATTACAAGAAATGTTGTCAAAACATGCTCTTACAGAAGGAGAACTCTTGGCTTCTTCAAAGACTTCATAGATGACAAAATACTAGAAGATAGCACACACCTACTCTCTACAGAACCTCTTTCCCCCACCAAATGAGGATAAAGAGGAGCACGACCCTCCAGCAAACACCGAAAGACTAAAACCCTCCAGCAAACACCGAAAGACTAAAAGATACTCTTCCGACTCAAACTCCTCCTCTGTCAGCTGCAAAGTCAGGGCAACAGCAGTCGACTCCTCGCAATGAAATTCTGACTTGATGGAAGGGGAGACTGCGGGAAAACTTGTCTGCAGCTGTCTGCCATAGGTGACACAAGTTGGCAACGCAGAAGACGAGGCACCACCAGACATCAATGAAAACGGGAATTGTTGGGGAAAGGGAGTAAAAGCGTCAGTGACACCTAACTCCCCCACCTCATCTGAATGCATCTCAGCCAGCTTCAAAACGATCCCAGATGACACATCTTTAGAAAGTAAAGCAGCTAGAATAGCAACATTAACAGGGTCAGAAATAGGAGAGACTTCAATATACAAAGAAACAGCATGTAATGAAAGAACAGAGGAAAAGCACAGAAAGATTTAGAATGAGACGTAGAAGTATATGAATTAGGTTTAACAACTGATTTAGTTAACATAAAGAACTCGCTAAAGGCATATTATATTATTAATAAAAATATCTCCAACTACAGTGTCCCCCCCATATTCGCGGGGGATGTGTACCAGACACCCCTGTGAATAGTTAAAACCAGCGAATAGTTAGAACCACCACAAAAAATGCTGTTAACTGCCTATCTTGAAAGTTCAGATACCAAATGTATACCTTAAATAACATCCTACTTCAAATATACCTAAAATTACTAACCTATTACTGTATTAATCTTTGAGGTTATATTATTAATGTAATTTCAAGGTCATCTTAAACATTTTACCATTAAAAATATATACCTACAGCCAATAAAAGAGAGAGAGAGAGAGAGAGACCAATGAATGGCAACATCATATATCTGACCATCAAGAGTTAAATTATGAATCAGAGAGAATAAGACAGAGAGAATAATAATAGAGAGAGAGAGAGAGAGAGAGAGAGAGAGAGAGAGAGAGAGAGAGAGAGAGAGAGAGAGAATAACTCCTAGACTCGACTCCTTCCCCTCACCAATTCGTATATCAAACTGCCATTTACTCGCCCGCCCACCTTCCTCCAAGTGGATAAAAAGACTGGGAATCACTTTTTTTATCAATCTTATTAATATTTGAAAATTAGTTATAAGGTAAATCATGTTTATACTACAAAACAAATAACCATATATAAGTAAGAGAGAGAGAGAGAGAGAATGTTATTGTTGTTGTTTAATCTCATTAAACTTAATATTATTTGAAAACTAGTACTGTATATTATTATTTTACCATAAAATGTAGTAATGCCTTTAAAGATATACTTATACATAAACTTCATGGCCAAACAGAGAGCGAGAGTTACCACTATGACATATGTGTGTATCTCGTGTGGCAAAAGAAAGAAAGAGAGAGAGAGAGGGTTATCCTTATTTAAGAGAGTAAAATACTATCACATATGAATTTTGAAATTAGTTATATTATTATTATTATGCGAAAATATAAATAAACATATACGCATGTACCATAGAAATTCTGTCATCTCAGTAAAAGAGCGAGAGAGAGAAAGAGAGAGAGAGAAATTGCATGATCTGGTGAGGGCAACACACTCCACCCTCCTGTCACATTACTTGATATATTTGACATCTGTTGGACCCCAGCCATCTCAGCTTGGCTAACTGGAGTTCAAAGACAAGATGGGGATAGAAAGATTTTCTTTCATTCTTACATAATTTTTTAATTTATAAACTAAAATCTTGCTAATTCACTTTACAATGAATTTATATTATTTCTGTTTACATTAATATTGATATCTGAAAATTAGTAAATCACTTATTTATCATAGAAAAAAACATACATCTGTAAGAGAGAGAGAGAGAGAGAGAGAGAGAGAGAGAGAGAGAGAGAGAGAGAGAGATTAGCATAGTATTTCTGTAAAACAAACTTTCACCATATTTGCTTTGTGTAATTACAGTTATTAATTATTAATTATAATTATAATTATATATATATTATTATGATTTGTAATATTAATAAACATATTATGCATACGTGTACCATAAAAATCTCTCATCTCAGTAGAGAGAGAGAGAGAGAGAGAGAGAGAGAGAGAGAGAGAGAGAGAAACACACTCCCTCCCCTCTCACATTACTTGATATATTTAACAGCTGTTGGACCTCAGCTTGGTACCTGGAGTTCGAAAGAAAGATGCGTGAAGACTGGGATTTCCTTCATTCTTACATATTTTTTTTAATTTATAAACAAAAAACTTACTAATTCACTGTAGTATTTTCTTTAATGAATTGATTGCTCTTTACATTAATATTTGAAAATTAGTAAAACATTTATTTATCATACAAAAAACTTATATCTCTGTAAGAGAGAGAGAGAATTATTATTGTTGTTATGTGATACCATTTAATCTTATTAAACTGACTAATACAGTATTGATCAATATCAATATTTTTAAATTAGTCAATAATTTTTGTATCATAAAAATGCATTTAGGCATGAAAATAACATCAAAATACACTAATTAGTGATTATCATTTATTGTCGGAAAACCCCGTTGAACCCCAGTTTATTGTTCGAACCCCCCCGTGGAACCAGACCCCGAATCCCCCAGTTTATTGTAGGAACCCCGTGAAACCAGACCGAAATCCCCAGCCCATAAGGGTAGGATATGGCCAGAGAGAAATCCGCGAATCAGTGAGTTCGCGAATATGGGGACCCACTGTACATTCTTATTCTTAACGGAGCTAACAACCTCGTTACTAGCTACCAATGACGGTGAAATTGAAATAGGGTGTGAAGATTTAGGCTTACCAAAGCAATCTTTTGGAGACTGCACAAACGTGACCCATACTGTGAAAAAGAATAGGTAAGTGAAGGGCACGGAACCCTTTTGCCTCGAGAACTGACCTTTGGCAGCAGACTCTTCCAACTGTCACAGGGCAGTCCTATGCTTGGACTACATGCGGGCTAGGGAATGTGAAAATTATTGCACACTACAGGGGGGGGGGGGGGGGGTTCTGGGAACAGTTCCCTATCAAGACCAGCTCCCTATCTTATATTCAGTCAAACCTTCAACTGATTCTAAAATAAGGTTTACATCCTGTTCTAGCTTCTTGATATGCTTTTCCTGAACCAAAAGGGAAGTAGAAAGCACAGTTAAAGAGGAAGTCTCAGTACTAGCTACATCATCAGACCTAGCAGAGGAAAAAGCCATAGACTGAGCAGGGTTAACTACAGATGAAGGACCACTAGGAAGGAGAGAAAAGGCAGGCTTATGACCTGACCTAAATATTTGCTTCTGCAATTTATCTGTTTCCTTTCTTTTCATATACTATCTGACATTCTTAAGAATAAAGTTCTTAGACCAATCCCTACATTCCTCGCATCTAGTTTCTAGATCACACCTTACACCCCTGTAGCCATTACAAACAGTATGTTGCTCTACCTCATTCCCACAGAACCTGATGCTATTTGTTTTCCTTCTGTTGGAGACATCCTAGGAAGATTAAAATTATAGTACTACAGCAAACCCCCTGTACTCACATATTTCTCTCTGGAACATATACCCCCGTTATTCACGGAAAATTCGCCTATTTGCAGTATTTTTCTATGAGAAATATCCACAAAATCCTATTTTTTTCATGAATTTCATCATAAAAGGCACTTTTTGTGATAAAACTACTATTTACAAAAAAACAGGTATAAACATTTTTAGTGGTTTTTTCTTGAGCTTTAACTAATAAAATAACCAGTTTCAAGAACGTTTATAGGGGGTTTCAACTATTCGAGGGTTCTAACTATTTGTGGGGGGGTCTGGTACCCATCCCATGCAAATATGGGGGGAACACTGTATACCGTGACAGGAGGAAACAGGCAGAATTCATAAAGTACAGTACGGTCCCCAATTATGCAAAAATTTGGTTGATCCACGGCCTCGCAGAATTGGAAATTCGCATATTTCGAAACACTTACCTTATGGAAATAATTCCATTGGGGCCAAGGCAAAGGGCAACTTACCCAGTCAAACTTTTTTTTATACTACCCATTTTCAATACTTTCAATATACTATACTGTAATTTTTTATAATATGAAATTGTTCTTATGGATAAATAAAACATTGAAAGTTTTAATAACTTGAAAAAGTTTTAAATTCACACAGGATGGTGGAAACTCCTACAAGTAAACAATGCCACCATTGGGTGCAAGTGTACTGTTCAATACAGTCATTTCCTTTGAAAAACCTTTTGGATGGCAAATAAAATTCAAATTCCTCTATCTCATCCTCCATGAAGAGTTCTTCAGCTGAAGGAAGGCTTTGTGAACCATTTGAGGTTTTGGGGACATTTCGGATCAAGCATGTCTTCACTCCCGTTAGGCCTAACAAACTTGGTTACGAGCGCTCACAGTTTCTTTGTGCGGCATGTTCACTATGTAATCGTAATAGTTTTCATATAAATTTATTCTACAATAAAAAAAAAAGAACTGACGAAAATTCAAAATTTGATATGAAATTACAGTTTCTTAAAAAGAAATAAAAATTCAAAATTCAACATGAAACGACAGGTTCTTGAAAAGTTTAGATCGAACGATTCTCTCTCTCTCTCTCTCTCTCTCTCTCTCTCTCTCTCTCTCTCTCTCTTCTCTCTCCTCTCTCTCTCTCTCTCTCTCTCTAAAATTCAAAATTTGATATGAAATTACAATTTCTTAAAAAGAAATTATAAAAATTCAAAATTCAACATGAAATAACAGTTTCTTGAAAAGTTAAGAGTGAATGATTCTCTCTCTCTCTCTCTCTCTCTCTCAAACACATCTGCTTCTCTGTTAATTACTTTTACTAGTCATTTTCACCAAAACCTATTTCAACCATAGAAAAAAATAAATGCTCAAATCTGCATGATGCGGATTATCAGAATACACTTCGCAGATCTGAATAATACGTATGGCGATGATGATGATACCAATCATTCATACACACAGCACTATGATGTCACAAATGTGTGAGGCGGAGCCTTCCGTCTTAGCTAATGGCTGAGCAGAAGCCTTCTGAATACACCTCGCAGATCTGAATAATACCTATGACAATGATGATGATACCAATCATTCATATCTACACACTGCGCTATGACGTCACAAAAGCATGAGGAGAGCCTTCCGTCTTCGCTAATGGCCGAGCAGAAAATCTTTCTCTCGCATTCCCCCTTGGAGTAATAATAGTTTTTTCTTCCAAGCATTCCTCCCATCCCTTCTCTCAGATACCAGCAACCCCCCCCCCCCCCCCCCATCTAAAATACTTGAAAGGCAACAGATTTGATACATTTTGCGACACATGACTCGCAGAATTTGAACGGCTTCGCAGATACAGAAAAACCATTTTTGAGAACTAGCGAGCGACCGCATAAAAGGAGAATCGCACAATTCGAACACACGTAATTCAGGACCGGACTGTACCAACAAGCACCTATACCTAAAGGCAGCAAGGAGAATTCTGACAAGGGCCAAAACATTCAAACCCACCTGAAGACAGCCTTCTGATTCAGCCAACCAGAAACGATCTTCTTTTGTTTGAATGCTGACTCGCCTATCGCCATGGAGATAGTATAAACAAATTTTAACGGTAGGTGGGATTTATCACAAATAAAAGACATACCCCATCGGTAATAAAGCTTGCTACTTAAACCACACAATCACCGTCATTGTGAAAGTGCAGTACTTTTCTTCTCCAAGCATAAAATAAAAACACTAAAAAATCTGTACTGTAATATGCATACTGAACCATTACTGAGATGGTACCATGACGAATATTGAAGTCTGGTTTGTGGCTTTATGGATTTTACAGAAATAAACATATGATCAGATTGTTTCCAAAAATAGTGAACTTTATGTCACATAAAAATTAGTTTTAAAATTTACATATCTTAATACTCCGAAACAGAGGCATTAACCTTATGCAAGACCGACTGAATGTGCCCTGCCCCGACAAAGGAAGCTGAAAAGATGATTTGGAATCCTATGTAGCTCCCACCCAGGCTTCCAAGCACGAAGGAGTGTAAGACGACCGAGCCCCAGTCCTACTTTCCGAATTGTTGAACCACGAATGAGATCAACAACTTCTGACAAGGAAGACAAAAATTCTTGAGTGTCTCCCTCCTCCTGCTCCGGCAACAGAGACCGACGACGAGAAGGATGTGTAGGCTCCTCTAAGCCACCTTCCCCACTAAAATTAACGGAAGGATCAGCAGCCAAACAGCCCAAAACCCCAACTAACCTGTCTGGGCTGGGTCCACGCGTCGGCTCCCAAGACGAACCCACTATAACACTAAGAACATCACTACGTACTCCTCCAACAGATGACTCATTAACATGTCCGTGAATGGTCTTGGGCGTGGCAGACGTACAAACGTGAATTGGAGAGGAATCCCGAACACTCAAGATTGAAGGAGAATCCCTCAGAGTCGAACTTTTAGAAGCACCAGTGAGAGGGGCAGGCAAACACTCCTGCTGCACCAACTCTGCGCTTACTACCTTCGACCTCTTGACAGGTGCCTTGAGTTCCCTACGGCAACAAATAGGCCTTGGAGAAGGAGCACTTGCATCATGTGCATGGACAGGGGAGGTTGCAACATGCTCGTGATGTGCAAGGATGGGGGAGGTTGCAACACGCTCGCGGTGTGCACGGACGGGGAGGTTGTAACGCGCCCACGATTCGAAGCAGAGGACAAAGCAGTCACTGCAGATTGCACAAGGGAAGGTACACTAACACTCTCCGAAACACCAAAACTCTCGAGAACACGTCCGCGTTGTTCCTCCCTCGTAGGCGAAGAAAGGGCAAAGTCCTTAGCCTTCCAACACTTGATACGACAATGTGGCATGTGGCGTAGAGGGAGAAGAGGGAGAGGAAGACAGCACTGGTTTCTTATGCGATCTCTTCGCAGGAGGCGGGGACGAAGCAACACGTTTCCTACCAGTCCTCCCAACCGACAAGGCAGCCAACTTTTCATCCAAAACAGAGTCCAAACTCTTAAGTACTGCCTGGCATATAACCTCAGACTGATCTGCAAGAGAAGGCTCCAATGACATGGAAGGGAGATGTAGCAAACTGGCGGCAGGGATGACATCACTGCTGAGAGAGGCAGTGCAGAGAAGACGACTCTGAGTGACGTCATCGATGGGAGTGACATCACAAGTGGTGATGACATCATGGCTTCCCCTCTGTGTGAAGAGGAATCAGACGCCACTGGCAGAGGAATACACAAAGATGGATCCTGTGACGTCATCAACGGGGTTGACGCCATGGCTCCTCTCCGACTCGAAGAAGCGGCAGCAGTCACTGGCAGTGCAATACAAGATGGCTGACCTTGGTCACCAACGAAGACGAGGCCGGGAGGAAGGGGTATGGCCTGGCCAGCCTGAGGAGGGGGGTAGCGAGCCTCCATAAAGTGCGCTAGCAACCCCTCCAAGGACGGGGGACCCCCTTGCCCGAGCATCTTCCAAATTGCCGCCATCTTGGACGCCTCCGACTCTGGAATAAATGAGAATGATGAAAAAGCCTCCCCCTTCCCAGGAATCAAATTAACTCCCGAAGAAGAAGGGGCGACATCACAAACATCAGCCTGGTGGCCTCCTGATACTTCCAGCGACGAATCAATGGAAGAAAAGGAAGGAGACACAGGAACAACGCTACTATGGGGGTGGATACTGCAGGAGATGAAGCATCGGGAAGAGGCAAAAAAACCTCCCCATGAAGGAAGAGTCAAAACCCTCCAATACTCTCTCTTGCTATAAAACGACTTCCACTGCTCTTTAGGCCATGCCCGGCATTCCGTGCAAGGATTCATTATAGTACAAAAACTAGAACGAGAACACAGAAAACCTAGAATTCCGGCTGAGAAGGAGCAGAAGAAGCCACAATATCAGCCAAACACACACACACTAAACACAAGCAAATGGGCAATGAACCAGGTAAAGGCCAAGGGAGGTTAAACACGACTCTCGCCCAGGCAGTTAAAGAAAAGACTGACCTGGTGGCATAGTTGTGTGGTCTTTGACCACTCTTCACCCGATCTACGCATGCGTTGCCAGATATCACAAGATTCCTTGCTTTCATCTGTTTTTTAACCGGATCCAGCTAGGCACTAGAAATTATCCTATTGTGAAGACTGACACACCCTTGGGAACGGAAACCCCGCCGATAACCAGGGACTGCCTGTATTGTCCAGATTTCCTGCAAGAAGTACAAGGTTGGGAGGTGGAAACATTTTACTTTGTACACTACACTGTGGATTTATATACTAAATGCTAGTTTACATACATGAGAAGCTATTCAGATATAAAATTTGAATTAAGGTGCTGATTGAACAAGGTCAAGCAATCAGATCTTTCTACTACTTGGTCATGAAATCAGATCTTTGTACTACCAAAGGAGTGAGAGGCTGTGACCTTGCATTTTGGTCACAACTGGTGAAATGTGAAAGATGAAAAAACTCCAACTGCCACAAAATGATCCTACTATACAAGTACCGTAAGCCTCAGATAAACAGAATATGTATAGACCACAGAGGACAAAACTACCATGGACCCACCAATATTGGCCAATCCCAACTAGAAGCTCAAAAAATTTCATATATTTACTAACCACTGACTTATGGCCATGTGATTTATGTTCAGTGGCCATGAGAAAGTGTGCAGTTCCACTTCTGTGACCTCAAAAAGAGTTGAGATGCCTGAAATTAAGACATGACCCTCTTGGGATGAATGAAATTGTCAAGAGGGGATAAAACTACAGTCACTATTAGGTAAAACAAGACCTTGAGCAACAAATCATTAAGTAACATGGAATACTTGTTAGAATGAGCATAATAGTCCCAGAACATCTTTCCATGGCCCAGAAGGAGTGAAAAGATTTACACAGTTCCAGACTCTTAAAGGAGTTTAACCCAGACCACTAGAAGGTGAAGTAGGTAAGGGTCTGAAAACCTGCAATATATATGGTAAGAAGGCTGCCCCCTCCAAATTGTGGCACAATCTATCAGAACTTCCTATAATAATGAGACATTGTCTATGTTCTTAAATCTTGTACTGTAGCAGACCAATGTCTTTGACCAACTGACACAACTAAATCATTGAGATTTCACTATTTCAGATACATCTTATCTGCCTTCAGCTAATCAGATTAGAAGGTTCTTACTTGTCAGCAAAATGGTTTAGTGGACATCACCACAGATTCTCGCAGTTGAGAAGTCAAATGGGAATGTCAATGAACCAAGGTCATAGCTTTGGATCCTTTGTCTGCCAAAACCAATAGGGGATACAACCACACCAAATTTGACCAAAGACTAGCTACAAGTTTGAGAAAAGGAAGTATACAATACCAGTTCCTTAAAACCTTTTGTAATACCAGGCCCTTAAAACCTTTTGTGACACTGGTATCAACAAAAGTGTGGGTGTTTGGTGCTTCAAGTAAATTTGCTGATGAATATATCAGCACAGGCAAATAAATAACTGCAGCCTATGAAGGAAAGAGGGATAACATCAACTTACTACTCTGAAACTTCAAATAAGCTCCACTTCAACCTCTTACCAAAAGTCGCCAAAAATCACACACCAGAACCAAGAAGTTTATTACCCATAACACAATTAGACTTCATACTCCAAAACCAAAAATACGTAGCATAAGTTCAAATAAAAACTAAAACATAACCAAATTACTCTGCAATATCTACCTGAAGGGATGTCATCATTAATGACGCACAGAAGTACAAGGACGATAGGTGTTTTTATACTGGCCAGAACAGTATAATAATAAAGTACAGTAGTTTTAGCACTTCAAGCCAGCAAAGTAAAAATACGGTACTATTTTCATTAATGAAATATGAAGCAAAAAAAATAATAAATGTGAAAAAATACTGAAATAAAAATAAACAAGTTGTTGCTTGTTGAAAGGCACGCTGGGAATGACTTTACCAGTATTACCAACAGAGGCACTACCCAGAGGGAACCCTAGTCCAAAAAAGGTCATATTTCTTCCTTTTTTAACATTTTGTGACTCAGTAAACTGAAACTATAAAATTTCTGTTTCCAAAACATGACATTCATTGATGATATCTTGGACATTCAGAAAAAATGTGTATAGTATAACTAGAGTGTTACTTTACAAACATACATACCGTACATACATGCATACACACAACCACTAAGGGAAGACCTTCAGCAGAAACACTGACTTTAAACCAAACACTGTAATGTAACATAAGTGCTCTACCCACTACATTTTTTTTTTACAAAAAAATATTACAAAAGTTAATGTGGCAAAATAAGGTGACTGTCCCTATTATTGAAATTCTTAATTTATTACTGTAAGACTGCAATACTGGATTAAAACCAATACAAAAATCCTGTACCAAAATTTTACTAAATAGTTCTTTTCTACCAACAGATCTACCCCTCTTCCACCAAAAGTTCCTAAGGAAGTGAGACCATTCTCATACCTTAACCCTGGTTTTAGACCCAACAACCCACATGATGTCACTGGAATGAAAGCAAACCCTTCTCCAAACTTACCAGAAGTTAGCAGCAACCCAAAAGGACAAAGCTACTTCTCTGCTGTGCCTCCTGCTGATTATGATGATGAAAACGATGACCAATATTCTCCAGGTAAATATAGTATATAATACTTACTGTATAAAAAAATATTAATTCTTACAAAAATATGTTTAAGATGACCAGTGAATATTTTGAGACTCGTAAGGCTTCTCACAGGAGTGCTTAAATGAGAACTGAAATTTTAACAATTTAGAGTACGACAGTTGAAGAAGTTGGACAGTTACATAGGGAGAGACCAGGGGAATGATGAAAATATTACTGTACACAAAGTAATGCAGCTGGGGAACAAAGAGTTGCTGCAAAGAAACTTTAGTAAGGTACAGTGAGCCAAGCCTGGCCCACTGTAAGCAATAGTATAACTAACAGTGTCCTTAATATATGTAACATTTTCTACTAGAAATTTCATCAATGTAATGCTGAAAAAATCTCACTGTGGCATTATATCAATCACTTGCTAGTCTGAATGTATCTCCATTCCATACCAAAAGACTAAATCTTGACATACAGTACCTGACTCAAATTCAGCCTGTAATTGACAGGACTGACCCATCTAATATAAGCACTTATATTCAGTGGAATTATATGGATACAGGTGCCCCAAAGACTCACTAATACATCTAGAGAGAAACCAAAAACTCTCAAATATATTTGAAGAGAAATCATAAAAAACTCTCACAAGTGTGTCAGTCGTACTAACTAAACTACTCCTGAACAGATGAGTAGTAGTACAGTATTATTAACAGCCTCAGTCTGCAATCAGCAGTATGCTGAAGTAATCATTTATATGAAGAAGTTTCCATGGAAGCTGGTGTCATACCTTTCTCATTTCAGTTTCCATTCAATGGAAACTACAGATAACTGTAGTTATGACGACATTAACAGAGCTTTAAAATTTTCCAAGTTTTATCGACTGCTCTCTTTACTGACACTTCTCGAGTGTTGCGCCCCACTTTCATTACTTTTATCCTATCCTAGTTGTCTCATTTAAGAACTGATTTTTGGCAAGCCCTGATAAAATATGGAAATGTGACTCAGAAATATTATTTTACTATTAAAAAACATCTATAACCTCAATATCATACTTTTTAAAAACTTTTCACATCAATTAAAAATATCATCTAATGCTACCAGACAAACTACGAACTATACAGCACTTTTAGTAGCTTGCCATACATAATGAGATGATGCTATCAATGCCACTTACAGCTAATCCTGTTCTACCATTATATTAGAATATCAAGATTGCTCAAAAGGGTGGTTTCCTTTTTTCCAGACCATGGTTACTAAGATTCAGACCAAATCAAAATGATATCTTGTTTGGCCATTTTCCAAACATTTTATTTCAACAGGGATATGCATTCCATTAGTACAAGCATTTAGTACTACTTGTGTCCAAAAATCAGTGTTCTCATTAGTTCACTATGTAGCTCTGCCCCAAGTAGTGTGTGCTTTTTACTTTGGACAGCACCAGCATCCACAGTCTGTTGGGGTACCATGTAGTCACATAACTTGTCAAATACTACGTATTCGTATTACAGTATTGTACTAAAAAATTTGGATTTGTATTCCTAGTATCCCTGTTGATGGTAAAACTGATGGATTTAAGAGAGATTTTAGTAATACAGTATTTTTTTATTCTGTAATCACATTCCGTATGTCTAGCACCTATTTATATTTAAGTTAGCTTTGTTGATATGAAAAGTTTATTAATCAATTTGTATTTTTCATAACTACCAAACCTGAGGTCTTAACATTAGGATAAGTACTATTCTAGTGCCAGATGGAAACCGGTAAGGTTAAACAAAAATTGTGTATGCAAGGGACTATTGGCATTTGTGCTTGGTCACAAGTTATGTGGGACCATCCACATACCCTCGGTAACCTGTGACCACGCCAGTTATTCTTCCAACCCAGGTCAATTGTCAGAGGGGTTGTTAGAGGTGGGCCTTTGTATGTTAAGACCTCAGGTTTGTTAGTTATGAAAAATACAAATTGATTAAAAAATTTGTCATTTGTTCATATACGAAACAAACCCTCAGTTTTAACATTACGATAAATTTATCTCTAGTGGGAGGTAAGTAGTACTATTAACCAACCAGAGGTTTGCCACCTTTGATGAGTTTCCAGAATAAAAGAATTCTAAGAAAACTGACCATTATTTCTGAATCTAAGATATATATGAATATCATAGATTCAGACTTCTGGGTTTCTATACAATGTCTTAGTTCATTGCATTTATGGGTACTCTCTTCTTACTGCCCGTAGATAAAGGAGATAGAAAATAGAAAAGAAGAGACCAGTTATCACATTCATTTCATTTTCACACCCCCATCTTAGACCAGATACAAACTGACCAGCCATGGGCACTAGATGAGCTACACAACTTGTTGAGCAAGCACCATCAGACCCAAGGGAAAAAAACATTTCCAAGGACCTATGGGCAACATCCTTCAAATAAAAGAAATTGAAAGTGGTTTGGCATAACCATGACCCAGCTCTCAATATATTATGAATAGACATATTTTTCTTAAATGCAAAATTAGAGCTCAGACCTCTAACGTCATGGGCACTTACCCTCATGACGTCATCTGATTCTCTTACTTCTGTTGAATAAGCATTCCTGATTGTTTCTCTTAACCAAAACGAACCTGTATTTTTGAACACTTCTTTCATGACCAGGCCTATGCTAACACAAAGTCTTCGACATGCTGGTCCAAAATGTCGAGTTCTTTTTAAAATAAGCCCTTAGTGTTCTGATGGAATACAACATTTTGTCAGGGTCATTATCTACAGTCTCCCACAGATGGTATAGAAACGGGAGACAAATCTGCCACCAGAAATTGCTAGATTCTGTGTCTTAGTAATGAATTCTGGAATAAATTAAAAAACTAACCCTTCAATATCTGGTATGTTTTACATCATATGACTGACCATGAAGTTCTCCCACTCTTTTTGCCGATGCTATGGCCAGCAAGAAGACTGCTTCAAGAGTCAAGTTTCTATCTGTAGCTTGTCGCAACGGTTCATATGGAGCCTTCATAAGGCCAGAGGATACCAGAGTTAAATTCCAGCTAAGAGATTTGAGTTCTCTGGGAAAGGATTGCTTAAAGCTCTCTGTCACATAAATATTTCCCAAGAAACATAAATATCCAAGTAATTCATCCTTAGCACCATAGCTACAGCCGCCCTAAAACCCTTTATGGCTGATACGAAAATTTTTTTTCTCATCTCAGAAAAACTAAAAAAGTGGCTACTTGTTGTTGACCTAGTAAATTGTGCCATGGAGGTAGCTCTCTCCGAACTTCTACCAGCAGAGGTAACGGGTCCAAAAGCCATTCCACCTGAGGTCATGAAGGGGAGTCCATTGTTAAGAGATGAGTTCTCCACCTCAGCAAACAGAACTGGGATCATGAACCATAGACCTCTAGCTACCTGTTGAACCTTGTAGCGAAGAGGTCTAACATGGGTCTTCTCCAAGTAAACCAAGGAGACAATAGGATAACCCAAGGGCATGTCTTATGACAATATCCTCTATACAGATATTTACTACATATCCTAATGTCAACTTGTACATTGTCAAAGTAATTGCACTGTAGACAGAGATGTTGTCTTCGCTCTGTCAAAGGAACGTGCATTTCCAACATAGGAGACATCCTGAGGTGGTCCTCTATGCTGTTTTTTCTTGTTTTCTCCTCTCCACATAATGGCAGTCTACAACTAATGTTTACTATTTTGAATAACAATACCATAATAGTTATTTAATGTACAGGCAGTACCTGCTTATTGGCGACATTGGTTAACGTTGTTTCGGTTTTACAACACTTGACAAACAACATCATTAACCAGATTTTCGGAGCCGGTAAGCGATTATCAGAGTCGGTAAGTGGTTTATCAGCGTCTGCAGGCATTTTATCAATGTGGTAAAAACATTTTGGCGCCAGTGAACAATTTATCAGTGTATACAGCATTGTAAATGCCATTTATTACCATAATTATTGTGATATTCCAGTTAACAACTATTTTCGGTTATCAGCACTTGGCCGGAAACAGAAACCCCCTTGTTAACCAGGGACTGCCTGTACTTTATTAATGCGTCTGTTTCTGAGCTGTTGTAATATTACCTTAAAACACCATGCATGTGTGCCAAAGGTACAGTACCTAAATTCATTATTGTTAAAATTCATATTTTCATTTGATACTTTTTGATACTTGCTCACACATTTACCTGCCTTAACTAAACACAACTTTCTATGGATGTTCTATTCTTACAAATGGCCTTCCATTTTGTGTCAGCTTCATCAAATCACTAGCTTTATTACTTGTAGCAATAGGATGTATGTACATTATCAGTATTAATCTCATCAATGACAAGTCAGAGTTAAGGCAAATTTTACTTTACCTATAATGGCTCCATCAGGTTAACTAATCTTCACAAACGAAAGTCCTGCAAATGGTATGTAGTGATTTTACTTCATTAAAGCACAAATAAAAGTAGTTAAAATGATAACCTAACTATATATAGACTTTTTTTCCATAAATATGTTTAAAATTAAATTTTTCAATATTGCTCTGCAAGAATTTTTACCTTAACATACAATACATACATCTATACCATTCAGTCACATAAATGTTAACAATCACTCTGTATATACAGATAACATACATAGCAGCCTTGATGTCAGCCTCATCATGCAAATTAGAACTTTTTATAACAAAAGCAAACTCTTTATCTACAAAAGGACATTTATTTGATGGTTGCTCCATGAACAGTGAAATCTCAGAGAAGGAATATAAAAAAAACAATTTATTTAAAGAGTTCTAAGGATAACCTGGTTTTTAAAAATGAAAAAGGTTTATTTAACCAGTACTGTAGGAAATATATGACAAGCAAGGAAGAGATGGACAAAACTGACAGTGATAAAAAAGAAAACAGCAAAGTATCTTTGATTAAAGAAAAACAAGGCAAAGGGCCCAAACAGTATGACAAGTATAAACTTCATAAGCCTCAGAAGGCATTTCATTGTAGCAAATGTCAAGAATATAGAAATACTGTAACTAACCACTGCACAAACCTTTACCAATTAACACAACATAAAAGTGAAAAAATGATAAATAGTAACAAACAAACCTGAAACAATAATTAAAAAATAAAGATAACCAGAGGTTCTTTGAATATGACATAAACAATCCTCACAATTAAGAAATAAAAGAAACAAGACAAAAGTCTCCAAAAAAGAAAGCAAACTACAATGCACTTGGTCGAAATGAGCATCAATCAGATATTTATTTCACTTTACACCCAGTAAATATGAAATATGAAGTTACTCCACTTAATGATATACACCATGAGAAAACAGGTTTTGACGTAGGAAAAACCTATTTTTGGTAGTTGCTGTTGAGTCCTCAAAGGAGTTACCCTCCCCAGTGTGTGCCAGCGCCCCAAGGTGATCAGACTAATAATCAAGTAAATATCTTTTAGCCGGGTATTATGCCATAATGACAAACACTATGACAAGTGATAGAGTATAATGGACTCAAAAGACAAGAAGGCATTTTCTCTCATCTTCAGCCAGCCATCTTGTTTTATGTTCAAGCTGGCGAAAAGATCACAAATCATTACTCTGTTCCCAAATCCCATGGTCTTTCGTCAGGGAAGGTGGGGGGGTTTTGAAGACTCAACAGCGACTACCAAAAATAGGTTTATCCTATGTCAAAACCTGTTTTTTGATAGCGTAGTCGCTGTTTCGTCCTCAAAGGAGCATTACAAAGACACTGACAGGTGACAAAAAAATTAAGCTCACAAATTTTCATCCCAAATATCTCAAAGTTTTAAGATTAAATAATTTCAGGTCCAATGTCACCACTAGTTTCAGTAAATAAGATAACGAAAACACATAGGATATACTTTTAGCATAAAGTTCTAAGGTGACTTACCTAAATATGCTGGGTATGGTTACGACCTTTATGCACTTTCCCAGCGATAGTCAATACACCCACCCATTAGGGAGACCCAGGTTTTCTGTCGTGATGCCTATGGGGTCAGGACTAACCATACCACCTACTGATACACAGTGCATTCAAATTTGTTCCAGCTCATGGCAGTAGTGTTTTAAGAATACTGACTCTGATGACCACCCAGTACATTCAAATGATACATTTCTGAAAAAGGCCAATGATGTACTTACTTTCCTAATATCATGTGATCTAGGAAAGGAATGTGGGTTAGCCTTTTTAATGAGAGACACTAAAATCATTCTTAGCCCTTGTAGAGAGTGGTTTGTTTGTGTTAGGATGTAGGAAAATTGGACCTTCTGAAACATTTTCCGCGTCCCCTGGTAATCCTTAAGTGCTTGAACTGGGCATAACGTTTTGTCTGCTAAACTGAGTTTTCTTATAAGAATAGGAGAGTTCCTCTTTAAAGGATTCTCATTCTTGGCCAGGAATGATGGCCCATAGGATAACAATAACTGGTTATCAGCAGTTTGTGTGATATATTGTCCCCGTCTAATAAGAGAGCCCAATTCACTAATGCGGGCTCCTGATGCTAATGCTACCAGGAAGATTGCTTTTTGAAGCATACCTGTGGTGGTTACATTCAGTCCGTTGAATTGAGGCTTACATAATAGTTTGAGCACCTTATTCAGGGACCAAGTAATTGGAAGTCTTTCGGGAGCAGGTCTCTGTAAAGAAAAAGACCGCAGAAGGGAAGTTACAACTTCTATGTTGGAATCAATCCCAAATCCATAAAGCAAGGGTTCTGTTAATGCAGCCTTGTATGCTATAATTGTTGTAACTGCAAGATGTTTATCTTCAAAGAGGTATAAGAAAATTCATTAGCGTTTCTATAGAAATCTCGATTGGTCTCTCACTCTGGATATAATCTAACCATATTCTCCATATGGACTAGTTTTGCCAGATAGATGATGTCCGTAGTTTTTGCACAAGGTACCAAGCAATATTGGGTGAGTAGTTTTCACAGTAGATTATATTTTAAAAATCCACACGTAAAGTTCTCGGCTTAGAAAGGAGGATGTGTAAACGACTTCTCTCCTACTTTCTGGGATAGTACAGTAGATGGTAATGGATTTGACCTCTTTGTCTGCTGCTGAAGTAGTAGGAACCAATGTCTGTTTGGCCAATTTGGGGCTATTAGGTAAGCTGTTCTTGTGAAGGTTAGGAGCTTGCTCAAAACCTTCGAAATCTGGGACAATAGAGGAAAAAGATAAATCGTCTTCTAGTTGTTCCAGTCCTGTAGGAAGGCATCTCTCGCTATTGCTTGATTGTCCACATTCGGAGACACATTTACTGGGAGTTTGTGAATATCGTATATGGCAAACAGGTCCACTTCTGGTTGTGGAAGTAGGTTGTATATTATTTGAAAGGAGTGGTTGTCCAATGGCCACTCTGTTGAGGCTGTCGTGTTCGTTGACAAAGAGTCTGCTTTTACATTGAACAGCCCTGTAAGGCAAGTTGCAGACAAATGCCACTTCTTTTCCTGTGCCATCTGAAGAATGGCTAACATTAACCATATTGAGAGGAGGTGAGCGTGATTCCAATTTTTCTTATGCAAGACATTGCAGTCGTATTGTCTAGGACCAGCAGAATGTGTGTCTGTTCCAGAGGTTTGAGTTTCTTTAGAGACAAAAAGACACCCATCAGCTATGTGTATAGGAAACTGATATAACAATTCCTTAGAGTACCTGACCACCTCCCCGCTACCTGACGATCCTCCTAATGTCCTCCCCAACCTGTCAACGAGGCATCTGTGTGTATTGTTACTTTTACAGATGGAGGAGTCAGGGTGACCTGTTTTGCCAGATTTTGTTTCCGTGCCCATGGCCAAAGTATCTCCCCAAGTTTTTTATGCATTTTGTGAGATTTGTCTCGCATCCTTTTTCTTGCATGTGACATCCATAATTTGTTCACATATTTCAGTTGCAAGTATTAGATCTGTTATAGATGCAAACTGTAGCAGACCCATCATGCACTCTAACTGCTGTCTGGAAAAAATGGGCTGTCAGGAACCTTTTGAGGTTTTTCCTTATTCTGTTCTGAGTTTTGAGAAGATACAAAAGGCCGTGAACCGTGTCCCAACACATTTCCAGCCACTGAAAATGACTGCTGGGTGTGATACGGGATTTTTTCCAATTTATAATAAAGCCTTTTGACTGGAGTCTGTTGACTACTGTTCCTAGGTTTTTCAGGCACTCTTTTCTTGTGGCTCCCCAGACTAACCAGTCGTCTAAATAAGCTATCACATCTATGCCTTCTTTCCTGAAAGACATGACCTTGAATTTGTAAGTACTTTTTCCTATCCGGAACCCTAGGAAGGGGCGGAAGGGAACAGCAAAAGGGACATGCCAATATGCGTCTTTCAGATCTATAGAAACTGTCCAGGTCCCTTTTGGAATGACAGAACGTACTTGGGCAACGGTAGTCATTCGAAACTTTTGGCAAACAATGTGGTTCAATGTTGACAAGTCGAGGATTACCCTTTGTTCTGAAGAATCCTTTTTGGGAACACTGAAGAGACGTGCCTGGTGCCGAATGTAAGAATGTTTCTCTATGGTTCCTTTTAAGAGGGGGGGGGGGTCCGGTTTTTTAAAGAACCCTTTCAAAGGTGGAGGTGGGTGAGACCATTTCCACCCCAGTCCATTGAGAATAATGCTGTGCCGTCAAAGAGAAGACTTCCATTCCATTTGAAACTTCTGAAGTCGACCCCCGACCAAACAATTCCTATTGGGATCCCCCCCTTCCTCTGCCTTTTCCCTTAATGGGCATTCCAGGTGTTGCTTTTCCTTTTCGTCTATAAGCTGGTTTTTGGACCTTGTGAAAAGGATACACTTTTTGCTGTGCAGGTTTTTGTCCCTTTTGAGGGTGCTGTCCCTTCTGACTACCTGCCTGTGTATGAGGAGAGCTATTGGAAGTAAATGGAGGCCTATATGACTTTTGATCAAAGTGTGCCTTTTTTGGATTTGGTAAGGGAAAATTCTGGTTGTTTGTTTCCTGAAACCTTTTCCCAGTAGAGCATACACTGTGCAATTTTGTTGACATGCTTGGTCTTTTACTTGAGTCACAATAGACTCCTCAAACAGGTCTCGGCAGAAGGCATTAGACTGTAATAGGGTAGTCACATTGGGAAGCGACTTGCTGGAGTTTTTCAGTACCTCCATTCATGCTTTTATGCGCCAATCCAAAAATTCATAGAGAGCTTCCCATAATGTTCTCATAAGGCTTTTAGCCACAACAGCAAAAATCATCCTAGATTCTTCTGGGAGCCTATTTGTGGCTACCCCTAACAGTGAGGAAGTGGTTAAGACACTAAGGCCGTGGGTCCTAGCACGAATCTCTGATGCTGATGTACCTTCTGAAATCCTTCTCACTGGAGCACCAAATCGCTGAGTTGCAATATCTAGGAGGAGCTTTTTCCTATCAAAGGGAAGTTGTAGCGTTGCCCATTCTTCGGTGGAGTTTTCTGAAACCGGGATAACCGAATCAAATGGTTTTAGTTCTGCCAATGGTTCACGCTTTCTGGTTACTACATAATTTTGAAAATGTTTTCACATGATTTATGACTTTAAATGTGAAGAGGCAGAAGGCTGGTGGTACATGGTGAGCCACCTGAGTCTTGTTCATAATAGCACTATAAATTCTTGTACCATTTACTTGGTTAAGAGTTTCATCTACAGCTCTTAATGCCAAATTTCCAGCTAGAAGAACAGCTTCCTTTTGAGGCTTCTCCACGTCTGGCACAGGTGGTATCAGGCACCATTTAGTGTTAGGAAAGGCTGACCTGTCCCTAAATTCAACATGTACTACTTCTATCATAGTCTTTCTCTCATTAATAACGTACTTACCATCCTGAGAGAAAATACACATTGAGGCATCTCGCCAAGGGTTATCAACATCAGAGTAGGACTTTAGAGTCTCTGCTAGATTTTGGTCATAAGACTCATACCTGGAACTGGCCATTTTGTTGGTTCCAGTTGGGGTTGCACTCTTAACTCTTGTTTGGGCAGAACTGGTTTCAATTCTCCCCATTCTATTGCAAGATGCAGGACGTTTACATTTTGGTGTATCATTCAGTATGTCCATTATCTGTTGCCTTTCAGCAGCAAAAGCATCTTTGATGTCATTCATTATTTCCTTGCGGAAGTGATCTAATACCACAAACTGTGTTTCCCTTTTGGGGGCTCTTGCAAAACTTGATTGTATATCTACAGCTGAGCTGCAGCTGTTTGTTCCCCAGGGGGCAGAAGTCCTGGGTGAATTGCTAAAACCCTCTAAATTTGCTGTTATTTCCATTGGGTTCAGGTGGATCCTTATATCCCTTTTGGGGGAAGGATCCTGATCAGTTTCTGAAAGCTGCATGGGGGATTGACTTTCTTCTACAATGTTTTTCCCATGGCTGATTGACATCTGTGTCCCTGGTCCTTCTGGGTTCAGCAAGGTTCTTTCAGTATCAGTGTCGACCTCAAGGTCTTTGAACACTTCACCTGTAGCTGAGGATTCCTCTAATTCCTCCTCAGGATGTACCTAGGGGTAGTGGTGACTGATGTTATTGGGTTTTGGCCCGAATATGGAACGTCCGAGAAGGGTTTAAATATATGCTTCCGGAGTTTTGCTGGATAGATATAACCTTCCCCTTCCTCACCTTTGCTAAACCCTAGGACCCATTGAGACAGTCTAAAGTGAGCAGTTTCAACTTTAAAGCTTGCTGCCATGAGCATGCTACAATTCTTGTGCATATGAGGTACAAATTTGCCCTGATCATTACAGTGACTATGCCTATGGCAGGTGGTATGGGCAGTGTCCACTGGCAAAAATCGTACCAAGCAACCAGCTACGGCACATTTTAATTGAGGGTCATTTCTCAAGATGGCCCTGTAGTGAAAAACCAAGTTGTTATTAGAAAAATTTTATTTCTGTATAAATCATTTTTAATACTTGAAAACCGTAAATATAAACCAGTAGTAGATATCATTTTATAAGTCAGTTTGACTACAAATGTACATTTCTAGTACATTCTGTAAATTATTTAGCCAATTCTACTTACTAACTCCGCACAGACTGTAAGGAACGGTCCCGTAAAAACAGAGGCCACAAGGGACCAGGGCATCAAATGTCATTTTTCTGTTTCTGATACCAGTCCCTGGGGTTAAACTCAAACCGCCAACAACAATTGCTAAATTTCAAACATCAACTCAATTATTTAGAGAATTGTAATTTCTATATATATACTCAACACAGTTATTACCTAGATCTGCATAAAACTGTGTTAACTCAAACCTTTTGAGGTTTAAATTACCTTTGAAGCCTTGTTTATTTTTATATTACTTAAATTTAGTCCTTATGTATTAGTTATGTTTAGGTTTTAATTTTTATTATAACAACAACCAATACTATTCAAGTTAGTTTATGACTAACTATTTACTAACTTAAGCAAGTTTTCTATAAGGCTTGGGTTAGTATCCTTGGTATAATCTATTCCTACTGAATAAGATTAGGTTTTTACTTAGTACCACAAGAATTTAATATGTAGCCTAATCGCTTAGTTAAGCTACAGAACCAAGTTACTATTTACTGAGTCATGTAATTTTTAAAATATTAATAAAGTGGTTTATGAACCCATCCCACCCATACATTTATAATTATAATATATATATATATATATATATATATATATATAGATATATATATATATATGGCTAACTATTTACTAACCTAAGAAAGATTTCTATCAGACTTGGGTTAGTATCCTGGTATAATCTATTCTTACCATATACGGTTAGGTTTTGACTTATTACCAACAAAAATTTAATATGTAGCCCAATCACTTAGTTAGACTACATAACCAAGTTACTATTTACTGAGTCAAGTAATTTTTTAAATTTTTTCAATAAAGTGGTTTATAAACCCATACATATACACATATATACATATATGCACATACATATACACATATAGGCTAGGATACTAAATCATAGCAAAACAGACATTTTTGCTAAGTCTTCAATAGTTTTAGCATGTTACATTACTGATAAACTAGCCTATATAAAACCATCATACCAACACTAACCTTCATGTTAGGTTATTTTACCTTATAAGTAAATCAACACTTACTCTAAGCATAACTTAGAGTGATAATTCGAATTACAATTTCAGCACCCCACTCAACATGTTACTTAAAAAGAGATTTTGACAAAGGAAAAATCTATTTCTGGGCAGTGACCTGTGTCGCCCAGTGAAATGCTCCTATAGCACTCATTTCTAAGGTATAAATATTGCTAAATATACAAGAGAAAAAGCTATATGGAATGCCAGGGTTATAACCGGCTCGCTTACCCCTTTATAGGTTGTCAGTATGGATACTGGGGCGTGTGGAAACCACTACCAGAGGTCCCCTGCCAATTAATCTTCCCCTTTGTCAATTTTCCTCTCTCTAAAGAGGGGCCGTTCCAAGGCCATCTACCGCCCGCTACTGCTACAACTAGCGTCCCCTCCGACATTCCTGAAAAATAGCACCCAAGCTTGGGCCAGCTTAGGGCGAGGAAGATAGAGGGGTGGGTTCACTGGGCAACACAGGTCACTGCCGATCGTCCCATGAAATAGTAACAGAGAATTGGCCCCAAAATAATTAATTCTAATGTATTTTAATGAAGTTCCTTATCTTAAAGGTCCTTAACCTATAATGATATATACAGTCATGTAAATATACACAACTCTGGTAAGATTAAGGTAATACCAACACCAGGTAATACAGGATGACTATATACAAGGCAATATTGCTTAAGTATGTACAATATATAAGTGGGTCAATGTGCAATCCAGATGAAAAACCAAGGTAAAGGTTAGGGATCATAAGCGAGGCAGGTAGGAGAGAAAGTACTAAAAGGTAGTTATAATCTATTAAGACTAGGCATATTATAATAACTAGGCTGCATCAGGGGAAACAATGTTCCCTACTGCCACTGCTGGGTATTTAAGGGCCTCTAAAGACTTTAGGTAGTGGTGTTTAAATACTGTCGGTGATTTCCAACCCGTATACTTCTTAAGATCATCGAAGTTCATGTGATGAAAGTAATTAACTGAGGTAGCCACCGCCCGGATATCATGCACAGGTGGAACTGATTCCGGATTGGCTTGTTTGATAAAATAAAGAATTTGTTGTCTGATCGCCTTCAGGGAGATAGTTCCGCCATTCTCTCTAATAAATAAAGGACCTGAAGACTTCTTGGAAGTTCTATTTAGGTAGGATCTCAGCGTGTTTACGGGGCATAGAGATAGATCCTGTGGAAGTAGGACAATCTTCCACGGGGACCACCTATTCTGTGGGTCCTCATTCATTGCCAAGAATTTCTGATCTGGAGATATTAGAACTTTCCGGATGGGAGGAAATCAATATGATTTGGTTCTCTGGAAGGAGCTGACAGTTCAGATATTCTGGCTCCTGAGGCCAGGCTTACTAAGAATAATGTTTTCCTGAGAAGGGTTATATAAGGGCATGATTCATTGTCGGTGTCTGAAGCTAGCCTAAGTACATCATTTAGAAACCAGGAGACCGTATGAGGTCTGTCTGCTGGTCTTAGTCTAGCATAAGCTCTCGGGATAGACGAGAAATACGAATCTGTAAGATCAATGTTAAAACCAAACTGAAATATTTTCTTTAAGGCAGATTTAGTTGTAGTAATAGTACTAGCTGCTAGACCTTTTTCAAACAAGGTCCTAAAGAATGAAACTGCCAGATTCATAGTCATTGTCTGTGCCTTTGAGTCTTAAAAAAATGGCTAGCTTCTTCACCGCTGAATCATACTGCCGAAGCGTAGATTCTTGTTTGTCTGATTCTAAGAACAAGGTGTTTAGAGGATCAATATTGGCATCCTTCTGTACCGCAAACTTCATGAAGTCCATAAAGTTAGGGCATTCTGAATTCTTGAGGAAGCCGACACAGTCTGAGTTTGTACTACCTGTGTCAGCTTCGGGTTGGGGATCCGCCACGGGCAGAGTCTCAATTCCGCCAGCAGTGGGAACCAGTTGCTCTTGGGCCAGTTGGGAGCGACCAGCGCAATCTGTCCTTTGAAAGATCTGAGTTTGTCCAGGACTTTCAATAATAGGTTTATGGGTGAAAATAAATAAATCCTCTGCCAATTGTTCCAATCTATGGACATGGCATCTGTGGCGTGAGCTAGAGGGTCCAGATTGGGAGCCACATAACACTGTAGCTTGTGGTTGGATTCTGTGGCAAACAGGTCTACTTGAAGGTCCGGAATCTGTTGGTAGATCCAATTGAACGATCCTTCGTCTAAGGACCATTCCAACTCCAGCGGGGTTGTCCTTGATAGTGCGTCTGCGACAACATTCCTTACTCATGCCAGGTGAGTGGCTGACAGATGCCACTGGTTCTTTGCTGTTAGTGAAAAGACTGCTATCATCACATGATTTATGTGGCTCAATTTGGAACCTCCTCTGTTTATACAGTGCACTATCACCGCACTGTCTAACACTATCCTGATATGAATTTTCTTCGCCGGAGAGAGTTTCTTTAGGGTCAGCGACACGGCCATGGCTTCTAGTACGTTGATATGCAGCTGGCGGAATGTTATCAACCATGACTCTTGAACCTTTTCGTATTGGGAGTATCCTCCCCAACCGCTTAGTGAGGCGTCCGTTTGGACCACCAAGGCCGGCGGAGGGAATTGTAATGGTACTGATTTTGCCAGGTTCCTAACTTCTGTCCAAGGGCGGAGTCTCTTCCATAATATCGGTGGCATCCGGGAAATTTTGTCTCAAGATTTCCTGTTCGCTCTGGTCCGCCAAACCCGGTTGATATCTTTCAGTTTGGCTTTTAATAGGATGTCTGTTACTGAGGCAAATTGGAGTGAGAAGATTCTTTCTTGGTTTCTCCAGGACGTTTGTTTGTCCTTGAGAAACCGCCTTGTAGCCTTCGCTATCTCCATGCGTTTCCCCGGCAGGATCGACAACTTGTGCGTGGTCAGGTCCCATTGTATTCCCAACCACTGAAAGCGTGGTGCCAGAGTAAGGCAGGATTTCTTGCCGTTTATCTGGAACCCTAGATATTCCAAGAATTTTATTACTTTGTGCGTTGCCCTGCAACATTCCTTGTCGTTTGTGGCCCAAATGAGTCAATCGTCTAGGTAGGCTACTAACATTATCCCTTGAGCTCTTAATTCTTGTACCACTGTCTTTGCTATCTTTGTGAATATTCTGGGCGCTATATTGAGCCCGAATGGCCTAGTTTGAAGCCTAGGAAGGGACAGAAATGCCTTGCTACCGGAACATGATAGTAAGCATCTGTACGATCTATAGAGGTGGTGACGGCCACATGGGGAAGTAAGGTCCGCACCTGTGAGACGGTTAACATGCGGAACTTGTCGCATTGAATGTATGAGTTCAGATGGGACAAGTCCAGAATTATTCTTGGCTTGTTTGAGTCTTTCTTTGGAACGGTGAACAAGCGTCCTTGAAATTTCAAGTATCTGACTTCTTTTATTACCTTCTTTTGGAGAAGGTCTTGGGTGTATTTTATTAGGTCCGCCGTTGGATTTATGTAAAAACTGGTTGGTGGAGGAAGCCCTTTTTTCCAACTCCATCCCAGGCCTTTTGATACTATGCTGTGGGCCCAACTGCTGAATCTCCAATGGTTCCGGAATAGGTACAGCCTCCCTCCTACCTGGGGAGTCTCACTGGCTAGCAGAGGGCCTACTTCCCCGGCTGCCCCAGAAACCTCTGCCTCTAGCGGAGGCTCTTCCGCCAGCCCTGTGGCGGAAAGCTCCTCTGGCAAATCGGTTGTACCCCTGAAACACCCCTTGTGTTTCAAAGGAGGTATTGAAGGCCGGAGAGGTGGTAAAAGTGACCGAACCTTGGGGCTGCTGCGAGGGTTGGCTCTGCAGCAGAACGAATTGCTGTTGAGGTTGACTCTTTGAGGTGGAGGGTTGGCCCAACTGGGCTACGGGGACAGCCTGTACCATTGTTTGGGCTTGGGTGGTCTGGAAGGACTGGAATTTCCTCGGTCTCTTCCTGCCCCTGGGGTGTGCTCCGGCGGGTTCAAATTTCCTTTTGGAAATGAGCCCTCAGCGCACTCTCAAGCTCTGGTTCACCCTGGCCGCTTCCACGAGAACACCGTTGACAATGCTTTCGGGGAACAGATTCGCTCCCCAAATTGGAGCCTTGATGAGCCTATTGGATTTGTGTCTGATGGAAGCCTCGGCCAAGACGTGCTTCCTACAGTTCCTCCTGGCTACTGTGAAGTCATATACGTCACACTGTAGAGTCTGAAGTAATGACTTCGTCAGGACTTTGAAAAGAGGCTCATCCGCGTAGACTAGGAATGTCGTTTCTGCCGTGGTGACTGAATTGATGGATATGCTCAGGTCTACAACTTGCCTCGTATTCTGCCTTTACCATGGCCTCCGGAAGCCTAGGTAGGCGTTCACTGAACTGGATGGTCGCACAGTTCGGGCTAAGCTTTCCTACCGTAAAGGTGGCTGGAGCATCCACCCAGCACTCCAGGTCTCCCAGGAACAGCAGGGAGGTCAGATCTGTCTCCCTAAGTTGAGGCATCAGCTTTTCCTCCATTGCCGCTTGTAGAGTCAGTTCTACTACTTTGGACGTGCATGGGGTAGGGGTGTCATCTCCTACCATGAATATGGTGAATGGGCTTTTGTGGGGTGTCAACTTTGTGTTGACGCACTCCCATTCGGTCAGGGTCCAGACCCAGGCTGATTGGGCCTGGTCTCTGGGAAAGATAACGGTCTCCTTCAGGACCTTATCTTCCCTTATCAGCGCCTCCTCCGTTAACCGGACGTAGCCTGGGAAGGGGAATTGGAGACCCGGCCAGTAGAATTCAAAGTCTTCTACTGGCCGGGTTCCACATCCTTCTATTGTCAACATGTCCTCTGAGAAAGGGGCATGGGCTGCTAGCCGCCATGGGTTAATATTCTTAAAAGGCGGTAGTTTTGATGCGTCCGGCACTACAAAGGGTTGCTGAGAGTGTCCGGACTGGAGGAGTTCCGCCATCAAGCTCTCCTGGTTCTGTAGCCCCTGGGTCAGGGACTGGGTGGATTGTCCCGACGATTCTTAACTAGAGACGAGCTGTGAAGAGAGCTGTGGAGAGATCTCTTGGAACTTGGTTTGCACCAAGTTCCCCATTTCCTGCATGAGCATGCTGGAAAACATAGCAGGGTCAAAGCCAGACTCCTGAGGTCTGGCTTTGGACACTCTAGCTCTCGACCCCTGTTGTTGGGGAGCAGCTTTTGCCGAGTCTGCCACCGGCTTGGAAGCTGATGGCGTGCTGGCGAGGCTCGTCTTAGGAGGCTTCATTGGTTTGGTCGCCTTTGGAAGGGACTTCTTAATAGATTTAGGTTTATTCTGAGAAGTTTTTATCCTAGGGATTACCGAGCTCGACTTGTCCCTAGAAGTCATGGGTCTCCCGGTAAATCCCTGGAAGGATGAAGAAGAGGAATGAGACGGGCTAAAGGATAGAACTTTAGCCCGCGTACCACCTGCCTCACTTACCTCCCTACCTTGACCATGATTGTCGACGGTCATGGGTTCGAGGTCCAGGTTGATGGCCGCCACCTCTTCGAGGACCTCGTCGCCGAAACCCCCTAGTTCCTCCGGCAGGGCCTGGGTCTCTTCCTAGATCTTGGCAATGATCAGAGCCACCAAATCCGCCGCTACAGCTACCGACATCTTCGCGTTGGGGTAAATGAGTGAACACATTTCCTCCGACAGCATGTAGGGTTTCTTGGACTTGACGTTCCGGCCAAATCCGCCTACCCAGACCTTGAGGGTTGCAAGGGCTGAATCCTTGAGGGCCTGAGGGGTCTGAAAGAGATAGTGACATCAAGGCCTATCCTAACATAATGATCTACGTAATTCAATATTCGTCATTATAATTCTCATTGTATCATTTAGTGGGATGGTACCTACCGACTCGTTAGTCAGGTCTGATGCCACACCAGCATGTCGTCCACCTGGACTGCACACCCGGCATGAGATCTGTAGACCTCATGCCTGCACGGCTTCTGCAGGACCGCCATACATGCCATATCCTGACAGCGAACCATCTGTAAGTTAAATGATATTCGAGTATCACTATATGGACCCGCCGGACACTGCAGGCATCTTGAAGTTAAGGCCACCGGAGTTGATCCCGGCAGGATGTGCGTGTCTACTAATTATAAATTCTACATTCTTACTCACTAAGAGTTCCCGAATGCTCCGGACCCTAGTTTTACGTTCTCGTCATAATTGTCTTTAATAAGATAAACTCGGTACGAACAAAACAGGGGAAGGATGAACCTGGCCTGACTCCGCTGGCACCGGAGAAGCACTACCCAGTAGTCTGGGAGCGCCTCTCTTAGCCCACCATTCGTCCCCACCGGAGTGGGAAACAGAATTACCGACAGAGAATGTTGAAAACAGGGAAACAGAGGGAGGGGGGGAAGTTCTGGGAACTGAGTACAAAGTGTTCCGCCATAGTAAACAGACCGGAAACATACCTTGAAGGTGAGCTTAAGCTAAATTAAAACTACTGTACATGAGCTCTGTGTGTTATCATCCACCCCATATCCCCTCTCTACCCATCTGCTGTCATTATAGTTCCGGGTCTGGCTTAGTGGTATCAGAACATGGAAATAGGTAAAACCTAGGCCTGAATCCGATCATTTAAGGAATCGTATCTATTGTCATTGTAATAGAAACAAATTTTAAGCCGGGCCACCGGTCCCACCGGAGCGGAAGGATAGCCAGGGATAGGAGACCGGGGATAGGGTGGCGAAAACGCGGTAATAACACAGCGTATCCCTTCCCGACGAGTCAGGTGGCCAACCAGTACTCGCCGAGGTGGACACCACCAGTATCATACCCACCGAGCGTAATGAAGTATACCACTCCCCTGACTGTCCCCTTTACCCTCCCCCTACTAGGGATAAGGCTCTAACTAAACCACCCGAGGGTAGCGTATGGCGAGCTGCGTCACCCCACCGAAGTGGGTCCAGTGGGAGGGAGGTCGCCTAGAGGAGTGGCCCACTCGAGATCAGCTGGTCACAACAACCGGCCAGGTGGGACAACCTTCCGAGAAGCCGTGAACCAACCGATACCAGGAACAGAAGGGTATAGGCCAACTGTTCCGAAAGACACGCACTACAATAATAGACATAATAGTATAATATTATACAAGCAGTCCTGACGCAAGAGGGGATAGGGAAGGGAGGGGGGGGAAAAGGGAATAAAGTCCGTATAAGTAGCTAGCCTAACCCTCCAAAATCAGAACGATCTGGTCAGGTAGGCCACAGGGTGGCTCTGAGCAGCTAGCCTAACCCTCCTAAATCGGAACATAATCGCGATCTGGTCAGGTAGGCCAGCATGGCTCCAAGGACATCATACATAGGCCACAATAAGGGCCGATCCACCCTCCAAAATCAAATTTCGATCTGATCAGGTGGATAACTAGCCTCCCCTTGTCTGGAGAGCTAGAATACAATCTAAAGTAATGGCTAGACCACCCAGCCAACGAGTAGAATAACGGGAATCCCAAGCCTAGCCTACCTTCCAAAACCAAATTTTGGCCTGGTCGGGTAGGCCAGGGTATAGCCCTCACGTCAGGATGCCAATATATAAAATGAAGCATAAAACTTTTGATTAAATGCTAAACTAACCATCAACACGACTACAATCAGTATGAGGAACTAATTGAAAGTCGTCATGAATGTTATGAAACACACACAGGTAGCGATGCCAATAATGGCTGACTCGGGAGCAGCGTCATGCGGGGCTCCCGCTACATAACAACGCCCAAAACATTCTTATAAAAAGCATCGCTACCCTAAAAGGTGCAAAATTGATAATTGCAGTACTCAACTTAGATGAGGGAGTCTCCTGATGCTCAGCCATCTCGAAAAAATGCAAAAAAGGGCTTCCACAAATCACACACACGTGTAAACACAATGAGTGCTATTAAAGGAATGTCAGAGGGGACGCTAGTTGTAGCAGTAGCGGGCGGTAGATGGCCTTGGAACGGCCCCTCTTTAGAGAGAGGGAAATTGACAAAGGAGAAGACTAATTGGCAGGGGACCTCTGGTAGTGGTTTTCACACGCCCCAGTATCCATACCGACACCCTATAAAGGGGTGAGCGAGCCGGGTATAACCCTGGCATTCCATATAGCTTTTTCTCTTGTATATTTAGCAATATTTATACCTTAGAAATGAGTGCTATAGGAGCATTTCACAGGACGACACAGGTTACGCCCAGAAAACCACCACTTAATATGTAGCTCCGAGTTTTAGACTACTACATATTACATTTGGCACCTGTTGCCAATTTTACTAGCCTTAGAATAGTATTCTAGGCTAACAACTTTGATTAATATTGTTAGTAAGGGGTCACTACTTAACACTAGGAATTATCAGGCTTGGTTCATTTTGGTCATACTAAATATAGCAAAATAAAACTAAAATGGTGTAGCCTGTTTATCTACTTCTCAGTACTTATCACTGAAAAATTAGGTAAGTACTAATGGTTTTTTAATCATCTTAAAGATATACTATCTTCGGTACTTATCACCTAAAAATTAGGTAAGTACTAATGGTTATTTAATCATCTTTAAGATATACTATCTTATGTTATGGGCTACTGATAATTGCCATTCCTAGTCTAAAATTACGTGTCCTAAACCAGCTAGGCTACTAGCTCATGTAGGCTACTGCCTTGGAAATTGTAGAAACCGTTATCTGAAAAGATTAACTAAATTAATAATACAGTATGGAATTGTTCATTTGGCAAAATACTTCCTACAAAAATTTATTTATAAACACTTTTTGCATTTGTAAAGGCTAGCCTGAAACATGTGTCTTGCCGGTCACGTGTTCTAAACAATGCTGGACGGGTAAACAAAACACTAGTTTTCGTACTTCACAATAAAATTTTCTTGTCCCACAGTTTTTAACCTAACTGTTTTGACTAAATCTTAAAAATGAGCACTTAACTTTCAAATGTCAGTGATTCCATGATTGATTTCAAAGAAAAATTCTCAAGATAGAGGAGCACTGACTGAAAAATCTTTCGATTGTGATGACCAGAAGAGTAATGGTTTGTGGTCTTTTCACTGGCCCGAACATAAAACAAGATGGCCGATGCGCATGCGCAATAGTCACTCCTACAGGTTTTGACGTAGGAAAACTGGGTACAGGTTTCGCTGAAGACGAAAAAAAATGCCTTCTTGTCTTTTGAGTCCATTAAACAGGCAGTCCCCAGCTTACAATGGGTTCGGCTTACGACATTCCAAGGTTACAACACTATTCAATTATAGTTATCAGAAATTATTTCCAGGTTTAAGACGCATGTTCCATGGTTACCGCGCTTACAACGCTGATCTGGCAGATGAGATATGACTCCAAAAATGCAAAATAATCAATATTTGAAGGTTTTATTTATGAAAAATGCAATAAGAATGCAGTTTACATAGTTTTTAATGCACCTAAAGCATTAAAAGTAAGGTTTTCCTAGGATTTTTTACGATGTTCCGGCTTACAACGACTTTCAGCTTACAACGCGTCTCAGATGTCCATGAAGTGGCCACGCCAGTGTCTACCCAAGCAGAGGGTTAAGTCTGCCCAAGAGAGTCGTGCTCTCACCTCGTGCCAGGGGTCAGCACCCTGGGTAAGTGCAGCCATCTTAGGGCTGTTGTGTCAAATGAGATTGTGGGGTAATGTTGGGTACGAATATCCCCGTTCTGGTCTTCGGGCCAGAGGCGGTCGAGCTTGAACTGCAGCATATTTTCATTGACACTTCTAGTATATTTCAAATGAGCACTTAAATTTATGATTTCTCTGAACAATTATTGTGCAAATTTTTACTTATGCATACTTTAAGAACATGACAATGGTCAAGTAAATACTAAATTGATAGTGCTAATGGAAAATATACAGTATAAGTAAGCTACATACAAAAAAATATGAAAGACAAAGAAATGCAAAATAAAACTACACAGAGTTTGCAAGGCAGGGATTAGTATACAAAAGCAGCAAAATCCAGAAGGAATGCATTTACTACAAAAAGCTACTAAAATAGCAAGGGCCATACAGTAGGAAGGTTAAATTGGGGATAAAGTCAATATGAAACATGCCTACATTCATTTTAGGGGCTCACCCTCCCTATTGCATATAGTCACAACACTTCTGATAGGTTCTGACATGCCGATATCATTAGTAATAATAATATCAAGGCCTATGACAGCAATTAATATACAATCAGAAGTTCAGTGTAATGCATACACAGCAAAACAAATTAAACACTGAAATTGCTTGAGATGAAAAATCATATAGTATTATACATTTTGTTAATATACTTAAAGTCTACTGGCATCATAATTGCTATCTGTCCTTTGTGAACAAATTTATCACACTAAGATATTTCACAATGTTGCAACTTCCAGGTCGGAGACTTCACAAACATATAGTACACATACAATATCTCCTGGGAAAGGTAAAAAATGACAAATTTTTAAAGTAATTTGTATTTTTCCTAACATACAAACCTCGGGTCTTTACAAATGGGATTTACTTTTGGCAAAAGCCGGAACCGGCTGTTTAATTTAAAATGTGGTTATTGGTAGTTGGCTAACAATGGTAAGGAGGAAGCCATGCCATCCAGTTGGTATGCATTCACTTTACCTTTTGGCCCAGGTAGCAGAATGAGGGGTGGCTAGAGGTGGGCCATTTATGTAAAGATCTCAGCTTTGTATGTAAGTAAAAATACAAATTACTTGAAAATTTGTCATTTATTCCTATTCGTATACAAATCTTTGGTATTTACATTTAGAAGATTGACTTTTCGGTGGGAAGATTCTGAGAAAATCTCTGAACTGACCAGGAGTTTGCCTCACCTCAGACCTCTCTTCCTAGTTATTTAAGAGAAAGGAAGGCACCCCATTCCTCTGATCAGTTGAACATGTGTGATGTTCAACTGCAGACTTCTGGGCATTTCGAATCAATGGAATGTAGCAACACTGATTCAAAAAAAGGCTTGGATGACCCCACAGTATCAGGGACTATAAAGCTGAAGATAACCAATGGGATTGGTCATTGTCAGTCCCTCTCTCCCATTGCTAGAGAGAGGGTAGGACTTGCACTGCATCTTCTTAATCCAAATTGAGCTAGATTATATACAGATAGGATACTCAGTCATCTAGAACACCTGCATGCATGCCCCTCCATCATGTGACGACTTGCTAACAATCCCTCTGCCTGCTGGAAGAGGAAGGGTATGAAAGAGAAAGGAGGCCAGTCCCACACCCACCCTCTCTTTTGCAGCAATACACATTAGGCAAGATGCCACCTGTCCCTCAAGGGGAGCTGGGTGAGGTACATGGTTGCTCAGCAACCACCACAGAACCCACAGAAAATGTGTCCAATGATCTATGGGTAACATCCCAAAGGTAAAAGGAGGTGAATGTGGTCTGTTGTGACCACATTTCCATCCCTAGTACCTGTCTGACAGGTTCTTCCTAAATGTGAGGGGCAGACCAATGCCCCTGAACTTGTGAAATCTTGCCTGGAACATACTGTTGTCTACCATATCGGCTGTGGAGCACACCTATTTGATCATCACACGAAGTCAAAAGAAATTGTGTTCTTGGACACAGCTTCTTGGCCAATCTGGAACTAATAAGGAGTTGTCAGCACTCAGGCTTGAAGGTCAAACCCTTTAGGTGGTAACGCAGATGGCCTGTGGTCACTTGGTAGCCAGCAGGGTCCTTAGGTTGGGAGAGATCACACCCTGTTGATCACACCTCGAATCAGACAGAACGATGGGAAAGCGTAAGCCTCAAGACTTGTACCAGGGATGTGAAGGATATCTCATCAAGGCAAACAGCATCTCATGTTCCCAGGCGGTCATCCACCCCAGTACTAACCAGAACCAACATTACTTTACTTACTGATTGAACGAGAAGCAGTGCTATCATCATGGTATGGCTGTTGGCTGTTTATGCCCACAGTCTGGAACGATAGAGCCGAACAGTAACAGCTTCAGTGTGTTGAGATTGGTCTAACTCAGCCATCTTCCAAGGTGAAACAATCCTTTCATAATGTAAAGATGCCAAGACCAATTATCCCTAACACTGACCTGAGTGACTGAACTTGTCTGTCATTACATCCACCTTGCCTGGACTACTGTGCTGAGTGTGCTACTGCCTACCGTGCACCTGCATCATCAAATTTAGGAGATGAAAGGACACTATCCCCTTTCTTGTTGACTAAGGAACTACTGTGGTACCATTGCTTATCAACACCATAGACCACAGAGTGCCTATCCTCGGATCTTGGGGCTTTCACAGAGCTAAGAAGGTCCAGGATATTGTAGTGCAGATTAGGTTAGGTTATGCTAAGCTAGTTAGTTGGGTTAGATATCTAATCATAACTAATCCACTGAAGCACAGGTGACTGCCATTCTGGTTGATGCCTTGATTCACGAAGTACTATCTCCTGAGGGGGAGCATGTAATGACACCCCAAAGGAGATTGCTGTTGTCTAACCATAAGCTAAGCCTCATAGTATCTCTTTCTCTGTGAGAGGAAGCGAAGGAACAGGTAGTCCCTTGTCAAAGACCAGGACCTATTTAATCTGCACTGAAGGAAATGACTAATTAGCTAAGCACTTCATTCTGTTTTATGCATAATATCCATCAGAGGGGGGCGGGTGGGCTCTGATCATATAATTACCAGGTAAGTATATAGGCAGTCCCCGGTTATTGGCAGGGGTTCCATTCCCGGGGGTGTTCTTATAAACGAAAGCCGTCATTAACCGAAATTCTGCGATTTATGGCGCCATAATCGTGCTTAAGGCTCTGATAACTGGTTATCGGTGCCATAAGCACCCTTATGGCACCATAAGGGTGCTTATGGCGCCATAAGGATCCTTATAGCGCCAATAGCCAGAACTCCGCCCATTATGGAGCTAAAGAAGTGATTCCACACTGAAAGGAGGTGGGATCATGTACATATACTATGCCAAAGCATTAAGTCATGTAATTTGAAATAGAAAAGTTGCTAGCATTGAAAAAACAACGCTTGTCATTCTATCAGTTAAGAGAGCTATGCAGATGAATACTGACTGGTTGGCACTCATCTTAACTCATAATGGCGTGGCAGTAGAGCCAAGGGTTGCCTCCTACTTAGGGGAAACTTTTCAGCGAGGGGATTGCTACTACGGCAAGCAAAGTATGATAGGTGCCCGCCCTTGCCCTGGGTGAAGTACCAAACTAAAACAACCAGAAAACACTGACACCGACATTGAAATAAAGTCAAAACCCATTCACTCAGAGTGGTGGGTGCTCCAGGTATAATGTAGCTTTCCAAACTCAGCACTTTACTGAAAAGGTGAAGAGAAAATAATAGGAGAATATCATGTGCTTCCTTCTGCAATGCCATGCCAGTAACTAAAAATAATCTTGAGGCATGAAAAATTTATACACTTTTCAAGCCTACATAAAAAATATAATAAGAAGCAAAGATCACTTACGCCTCCGGTAGTTCGATGGCAGAATAGGTGTAAAGAGCAAATAACACCTGAAAACTAAAGAAGTAGAGGCTGATCTCACATCCTTAGCTTCGCTATAAAGTAGGCCAAAAAAACTCCACATAACTCAGTGTGGAATGGAATAGAATATGGGATTTGGGCTTGAAGTCAAGCACTGGAATCCATGGAATTATTTAGTACTATAATGAATTTGCTTTGAGATGAATATTTATGGTGATGAATTTATAAATTAAAAAAAAATAAAATAAAGGTGACTTTAAAACTATGGTAAAAACTTATATCCCCCATAAAAATTATAACTTAGCATTTTAAGTGTGCAAACAAAAATAAACAAATTTATACATACATTCCATACACATACATACATGCTTATTTAAACAACAAAAGGTTAATGTCTCCGAGGAATCCAACAATATGTATTATTAACAGCTACATCCGGACCAAACAGTTCTGCTATATCCCTACCCACACTAAGCCATGTCTCTGCTATGCTGCAGAATACCTGTGGCAATGTAACATATGTGTTCCACAGTAAGAGGAGTAACACTGCATACAGACTGGTGCAGTTACCCCCTCTAGAAGGAACCGGTGGGTCAATTGAGTATGGCCAACTCTCAGACGACACAATAGTTTCTACCCTATGGTTTTGTTGGAACCCAATACTTTGTCTGATCTTCCCGTTCTTTTCATTGTTGGTCAGAAGGGGAGACAACCAATGTGCTTGCCATTTATTTTTTATATATGAGCTAATAGCCCATTTCATGTTGGTAGCAAGAATATGGTGGAAGAGAATTTCATCTTTAGTAATTACATCTCTTGCCTCATGGTCAGCAAGTTCGTTACCAGCAATATCTACATGGGCAAAATCCTCAAAATTAAAAAAAGTTGTAGATAGCAAGAACTTAAGGACTATTTCTCTCCACAGAAATCTTTGTATGATGATCTAAGTGTGTATCAAATTTGGTTAAAATACCTTGAACCATGTACTAGTAGGAACTGTTATGGCAAAGAAGTCCTAACAGACATACTGATGAGAAGACAGAGAGACAGACAAACTGAGGGAAAAACTTTAGCGCCTGCCTGATTTCACCAGTGGAGGAATAATAAATTCTTTCAGATTTGATTATGTGAATGAAAATTAGAAACATGTACAGACTGACTCTTAAACTTTAGTTTTTTACATGATTTTCTCCTTTATACAAAGAACTATCCACTGGCCAATACTATACGTTATTTTTTTGGTTTAAAATAAATTTAATAATGTTACACAAAAGGAAATCATGATCTGATTTATTTATTTAATTAGTATAAAGTTTGTTTTCATAGAAATATTAAATATCTTGCCTTGTGAGAGTAAGAAATTTTGACTAGTCTGGTTAAACTAATTGAAAATAATAACTATAAACTATTAGTGTATGCAGAATTAATCTAAAAATAAATAATGCAATTATCGTATTTATCTGTTTCTGTAACCTATAATTTCAATTATACTTTTTTTTGTTGCAGCACAGCTGCCTCGACTGAAATTAGGAGCCAAATTTAGCAGTGACTCTTCTAATACTTCAAGAAATCCCCAGCCACCACCTAACAGGGAACAGAATACTGAACACTACTTCTAGAATAAGTCAATATACTACATACATACCTACATAATATATATATATATATATATATATATATATATATATATATATATATAGATATATTATTATATAATGGCACATGAACTTAATGGACAGCTCAGGGGTATGCTCTTAATAATTAACAAGAATCCAATTTGTAACAATTTACCAACCTACATGATATCCTGGAGCTAAGGGGTCACACAGCTCTTGGTGTATAGTAATTCCATAGAAAGTAATTTATATGGTGCATATTTTGTAACTTATTATTCAATTTAAAATAGTAATAATTTACTTATTCAGCTTCAGATATATATATCTGCTAAATAAAGATCACAATAATACAAAGGACAGGTTTTTGAGATAGAAAAGAGACTCTAAATTAAAGAATCAAGTGCGTGCTCAGGTTGACAAGAAAGAGTCAGTCGAGCTCATTCATTTCATCATCCAATGAATCTAGCATACTGGATTATTCCATTAAACATGTAATATTTTTCTTTTATACTGGACTTGGACATTGAGATGCCACTGTACATAACTTCTATAATTCAATAACATATCATAATATATACATTGTGTAAGTGTGCAGTTTTTTACCAGGGAAATTGTATTAAGTAAATATACATCACAAGGTAAATGTGCAATAAATAGTACATAAGGAATTTACTCTAAATCTCAACACTTATACCTGAACAAAATTAAGACAACAAGGACCACTTATCCTATTTACTGCTTTTTGCAGCTTATAGTGTACAGGCAGTCCCTGGGTTACGATGGGTTTGGCTTACGACGTTCCGAGGTTAAGGCACTTTTCAATTATATTCATCAGAAATTATTTCCAGGGTTACGACGCCTACAACGCTCATCTGGCACAAGAAATATGACACCAATAATGCAAAATAATCAATATTTGAAGTTTTTTTTAAGAAAAATGCAATAAGAATGCAGGTTACATATTTTTGAATGCACCCAAAGCATTAAAAGTAAGGTTTTCTTAAGATTTCTTATGATGTTCTAGCTTACGACGATTTTCGGGTTACAATGTGTCTCAAGAACGGAACCCCCGTCGTATCCCGGGGACTGCCTGTACTTTATACAGTCCACAGCACACAAACATTTTATTTTGAATACATACTGTCCCCAGTTATCGGCAGGGGTTCTGTTCTTGGCAGGGTGTTCACAAGCAAAAACTGCCATTAACCAAAACTTAGTTATTTGTGGCACTTATTGCACCGATATCCAGTTAATGGCACCGATAACCAATTAATGGCACCTCCTTTAGGTATGCTATGGCACCATAACTCTATTAATTGGCAACTTATGGTGCCGATAACTGGAACTAGGTGCGTTATGAAGCTGGACAATTGCCATAAAACCGGATCGCCCTTAATTGAGTCCGCCGGTAACCGGGGACTGCCTGTAGTGGCATACACATACAAAATGTGAATATTCAAATACGTATTTGTCTTCAGACTTGCTGGTGCTGTACACCAAGGCCAGCTATTCTTACCACTGTCCTCTACATCAGAATAGTATCGAGTATCAGCAGAACACAGGTAACTTGATATAAACTTCAAGTTGGTATACAGTATATAATCCTTGTATGTAGTCAAGACTTGACGTCTTCACCCTCACTTATGTTACTGTTACATAATGTAGTAGTGGTCGTACTACAAAAACAATATTAATGTAGCCAAAAATACAATATTATCCTGTCATAACCTTCCAACTACTATCCGCTTAATGCCTGAGAAATCCACCAGTGATAACCAAACACTACAGAAGTTGTAGTGGTAATCAAAAGATGGATTCAAGGTGTTAAAGAAAAAAAAGTCTGAGGTTTTGAATATACATATATGTTATAATAAGGATGAAGAAATAGGATGGTAACTACAGGACTAGGACAGCTACCTTTCCTTATGAAGGGCTGAAATGTTATGTGCTATTTTGCCATTAAAAGTCATTGCAAAGAAGCCATTATGGAGCCAAAGAAGGTTCCAAGAGCCAGCTCTTTGGTAAAAAAGACCAGAATTATGACAGAATTCATGAAAGAACTTGTAGTGAAGTATGAATGTGGTGCACGTGTAGCTATCTTGCTAGGATGTACGGACGGTCAGTGTTGACAATCAGCTCTATCCTAGAAAAGAAACATGAAATCAAGGCAGCTGATGTTAAGAAAGGGGTCACTTCATTATTGAAAAAATATAAAAATAATAATTCTCTCTCATTCCCTCTCTTTTACAGATGTGTATGTTTTCTGTTTGATAAATAAATGAAGTACTAATTTTCAAATATCAATATCAATGTAAACAACAATATTATCAATTCATTAAAGAAAATGCTATAGTGAATTAGTAAGATTTTAGTTTATAAATTAAAAAAAAAATTATGTAAGAATAAAGGAGAATCCATTCTTCCCCAGCTTTCTTTTTATTTCCAAGTACTGAGCTGAGGTCCAGAGCTGTCAAATATGCCAAGTAATGTGACAGGAGAAGAAGCAAGTTGCCCCCCCCTCTCTCTCTCTCTCTCTCTCTCTCTCTCTCTCTCTCTCTCTCTCTCTCTCTCTCTCTCTCTTACTGAGATGAGAAAATTTTTATGGTACATGTATGTATAATATGTTTATTAATATTTTCAAATAATAATAATAATAATAATAATAATAATAATAATAATAATAATAATAATAATAATAATAATGTATGCTGGAAGTAAAACTTTTTAAACATGTTTTATTAAAAGTAATTGCTGCCTCAGCTGCATTGATTTTATATAGGTTCTTCTCTATTTTCCTAATTATTGTTTTCTCATTGTTGCTTAAACTGGTCAGCAATGCACCGAAGGTTGGCATGTCTCAAATAATATTATGTTTAATGAGATTAAACAATAACAACATAATCTCTCTCTCTCTCTCTTCCTTATGTATGTTTATCTGTTTTGCATTATAAATAAATAATTTACCTTATAAATAATTTTCAAATATTAATAAGACCAAAAAAAAAATGGCGATTCCCAGTCTTTTTATCCACTTCGAGGAAGGAGGACAGAGGAGTAAATGACAATTTGATATCCGTATTGGCGGAGGGGAAGGAGTCAGAGTCTAGGAGTTATTCTCTCTCTCACTCTCAATCTCTCTCTCTCTCCATTACTATTCTGTCTTAGAAATAATTCATAATTTCACTCTTGATAGTCAGATATTTGATGTTGCCATTCAATGCTCTCTCTCTCTCTCTCTCTCTCTCTCTCTCTCTCTCTCTCTCTCTCTAGTAGTGCCATTTTTGCTTGGTGAGACGTACTTGTGCACAGTCCAATTAATCAACTGATATCACACGTTTAACATACAACTAGAAAACGAATTATATCTAGAAGTGTTCACAATTTGTCAGTGATAAGATTAGTGTGAGAATAGTAGGATAAAGCGTCTACTAAGGTAGTTTATTGAGTGAATTATTGTAACTTCGATCAGGATGGTAGTAAACACCAACTGTGGAAAGCAATGGCGAAACCTTGCTTGCCTTGCAGATATGCAATATGATGAGTTAGCAGGAAGGGAGCTGGCATTTCTCACCTATGAGATCAATAACAACCCTAATCAAAAAGATGCAAAAGTATTCATAGGCATTATATGATCCTTCAAACTGGAACAAGTCAGTAGAAAATATTATGAAAATAATTGAAGGAATATCAAATAAAATTCAAGTGGTCAAGAGACTTATATAGAAAATTTACATCAATCAACAAATTCCAACAAAGAAAATGAATAAGGTGAACATTGTGTGCAAACTGTGTAAGGTGTGGTATAGCATTGTAAATCCACAAAACCCGATCAGGAAATGCTATGCATGCAACATATCCACGCAACCTCAATACGCAGAAGTCCAGAAAAATACAAGTAAGGATACAAGAGTATTTTGCTCAACATGTCTATTTTGGATAGATAATGTTATTAAATCAAGACTTAAATGTGCAAATAGTAGAGGATGAAGATGAGGAGGAAGAGGAAGAAGAGGAGAAAGCAAAACAAGAAAATAAAACTGAAATGATAGAAAAAAATAATGAAAACAAAGAGCAGGACAAGAGTATGGATGCAGAGATACTCATAGATACTACATATGAGGCAATACAACAGCATTCACATGATGAAATAAATTACGACATGACAACACAAAATAAAATTCCGAAGAGGCTCTACCCAGATCTTCATACTGATGGGAAAAAGCAAGAAAAATAGAAAAGAAAGACACAGTCTGCACCCTTTTGAAAAGATGGAATTGCAGATTCGGTGAAAGATATTCCTACAAATATCCCAAGGTATGTCACAATTATGAGATTTATGGCAAATGTGCATACCTAGATGGCTATGAGGCTGAATGCAGAGATCTACATCCAAAAATCAAAATCAATTAAATAATAAAATCCAAAATAAAACAGAAACAAATAAAGAAAGGAACAAAGAACATGAGGTGAAGGAAAAAACAAGCCATCACCATGCTATGGAAAGCCAGCATCGAAAATGCAAGCATCAGCTCCAAGATACAGTGCAAGAAACAAGCACTGTATATATGATGCCAGGGGATGGTGCAGATATGGAGAAAATTGCAGATATAAACAAAATGAATAATTATGAAGAAGGAAGATCAAATATATATTGGAAAATTTGGATTTTTTTATATCAGAATTTCTGAAATGAAGAAAAGAACAACATACCAGTACAGGAAAGAGACACGGGAGAATCCTTATTATTACCCATATTAAATGATGGGGTGATGGGGATAACACACAAACCACCATAGTGATGAATGCGCAGGGTTTAGTTACGAGTAACTCAAAAAGAAAAATAGTCCTTAGAAGAACTAACCCAAACTGGAAAAAAAATAGATATAATGAATATAAGTGAAACCTGGTATTCCCAAGAGACTGGTAATGATCAGATAATGGGGTTCCAAACTTATAGATCTGATAGAAAAAAACAGGAATCAAGAGGGAACCGCAATATATGGGAGAGACATAAAACAAGGAAAAATATATGAGAACTATAGCTTCTCAGAATGTGAATTAATAGCGGTAGAATTTGAATCTGAAAAATTAATGAACATCGTAATATATAGACCCTCTAATACTGAAGAGTTTGACACAATAATAGAAAAATTGGATGATATATGTAGAAATCACAAAGACTGGACTATTCTCCTATCCAGAGACTTTAACTTTCCTTTCATAGATTGGAAAGAACATATAGGCGATTGTGGTTGTATTTATACATATAAATATAAGAGTAATATTAGTTCAGAAGATAAGGGGCAATTCAAAAAGCTATTAGATATGCTACTAGAATACAACTTCAACAAATAAATCACCAACACGAAAGGAAAATACTTTAGACCTAGTATTTGTGAACGAGGTGAATTATGTTGAAGAAATAATAGTTTATAATGCGAGTATTTCATACCATAATGTCATAGGATTAACAGTCCATTCCAAAGCAAGTGAAAACAGAGATAAGCATGAGATGAAAAAGAGGGAAGGATATGAAAAATACAATTTCTACAATAAGAATATAAAATGGTCAGAAACAAATGAAGAATTAAACAAAGATTGGGATAACATATTCGTAAGTGATGATATACAGATAAATACGTATATACAGTAGTGCCTCAGGATACGAAATTAATCTGTTCCGAAGCGGCCTTCGTAACCTAATTTTTTCGTATCTAGAACTACATTTTGCATGTAAATTGCCTAATTCGTTCCAAGCCCTACAAAAACACCACAGTAAATTTTATAATAAAGCTAAATTGACCAATAAACAATGAAATACAACAATTTGGACCATTCAATACCTAACCTAACTGTGCCTGACCTGTAAATAAAGTGTATTAATGTACAGGGTACAAGAAATGTAGTACGTACATATGTAGTAGAATATGGAACCTAACCTTTCGAGTGAGGCGACGTCCGAAAGTGGCAACAGAGGAGGAGGACAAATGGCAGAAAACATGAACACTTAACTTTACGAAACACATTAAAAAATGGCAGAAAACATTAACACAAAACTTTACAAAACACATTAACAAATGGCAGAAAACATTAACACTTAACTTTATGAAAAACTTAAATTTCGTCTTTTTTTTGTATTTTTAAATTTTTTTTACTTTTTCATACTTTACATTTTTTACAAAATTTCAATTGCTTCACCACCTTCAACTTTATTTTTTCATATCACTTGGACCTTCCTGTTTGCTTACTACTAAAGTCGTCTTTAAAAAATAACTATCCAAGGAAGATTGCGTCTCCCTGCTTTTCAAAATGTTCCTGAAACGACTCAGGCAAATGTCATCGAACTGCGCAAGCATACAACCTGCATAAGCCTTTTCGGGGTGTCTCTTTTCTACAAATGATTGCACTTTATGAAAAGCAGCTAAACCATCCTTAATTTCTGCCGTTGTCATAGGGTCCTCCTCTTCCTCGCCGCTGCTAGAGAACTCTTCTTGAACGACGTTATGTTGCATGGCCTCCAACTCCTTCAGGTCATCCGTCGTAAGCTCCTCTTGGTGCTCCTCGAGAAGGTCATTGATGTCGTCCTCGTCGACGACCAGCCCCATGGACTTGCCGAGTGCAACGATCTCGTCAAGAACTGGTTGCAAAACAGTTTCAGGATCATCAACTGTTTCTGAATCTGCATCAGCTTTGCTGATGTTGAATCCCTCGAAGTCTCAGGTGGATACGGCATCAGGCCAGAGTTTCCTCCACGAAGAATTCAAGGTTCGGCTTGAAACCTCTTGCAAAGCTTGATTGATGAGTCGGATGCATATGACGATATCGAAATGATCCTTCCAAAATTCACGCAAGGTGAGGTTTCTGGTATTGGTGATGTCAAAACATCTCTTGAAAACATGTTTTGTATACAGCTTCTTGAAGTTTGATATCACTTGCTGGTCCATGGGCTGGAGGAGAGGGGTGGTGTTAGGCGGGTGATAAAGAACCTTGATAAAAGAACACTCCGCTAGGATATCTTCCTCAACAACAGCAGACATTTCTGAGGGAGGCGCATCTCTTCCAAGAATTTCTTCACTGTCAGGCCGAAACACAGATTTACGCACTCGGAGAACAAAAGTCTCGTTACCCAGGCTTTCGCATTAGCCCTCCACATCACCGGAAGCTTCTCCTTTATCACTTTGTGGGCCTTGAAGGCTCGAGGAGTCTCGGAATGATACACAAGTAGGGGCTTCACCTTACAATCCCCACTGGCATTAGAACAAAGTGCAAGAGTAAGCCTGCCTTTCATAGGTTTATGCCAGGGTAGCTTTTTCTTTTCCTCCGAGATGTACGTTCCACGAGGCATTTTTTTCCAAAAAAGGCCAATCTCATCACAGTTGAAGACTTGCTGAGAACTGTAGCCTTCCTTGATCGTCATCTCGTTGAACGTCTTAATAAAGGCTTCGGCCGCTTTCATGTCCGAGCTGGCAGCCTCCACATGCCGCTCCACCGAATGGATGCCAGTCCGTTTACGGAATTTATCAAACCAACCCCGAGAAGCCTTGAAGTCTGGGGGTTAATGTCAATGTCCCTTCTCCTCCGTCGTCTTCGGCCTGGGCACTCAGATCACCGAAAATAGCGCTGGCCTTCTGGCAGAAGCCGTCTCGGTTATCGTATCGCCAGCGATTTCTTTGTCTTTAATGGGTACAAGAAGCAGCCTCTCCATCTCATCATGCAGGTGGCTCCTCTTGTTGGACAAAATAGTCATGCCCTTGGAAGGTGTAACTGCTTTGATGGCTTCCTTCTGCTCGAGGATGGTGCCTATCAGCGACAGATTTCAGCCGTATTTCTTAGCATTCACACTCAACCGCTTACCAGCCTCGTACTTCTTAATTATCTCCATCTTTGTCTCCATAGAAAGTATCCTCTTCTTTCTGTGAACTTCAGCAACATTCTTGGGACCCATAACTAATAATGTAAGTTAATTAAGTTCACACACAACACGATAAAGTAACTTACTATGAAGAAAGCAAAATCACTAACACGAATTTACGTTAACAAATGAAATCTATGTGAACGAACGAATTCCACGTGCGTACGATAATCCTGAGACGACGAAATGGTCGAAGGACACCTTTACGTAAAGGGACTATGGGACAGATGCTGAACAATAGGAGAGCAGGATCTTACGGCAGTGACTAGCATCAGGAACCAATGGGAGAGCGGGAGGATGGTGGGAGTCTACTCAGTTGGTGGCGCACGAGTTTTAAAATTGTTCTCGGCAGCCCGGGCAGATCTCGAACTTTACCCTTTCGCAACCTGAATTATTTTCGTACACAGAAGCAAAAAAATCTTATTTGCTTTCGTAACCTGGATTTTTCGTAAGTAGGGACTTTCATATGTAGAGGTTCCACTCTATTATTTAAAATATTAGAGAAAATATTGGATAAATATATACCAAAGAAGAAGAGTAAACATCATTCTTGCATACCAAGAGACAGATGGATCTTGTTCCAGAAAATCAGAAAGTGGAAAAAAGGAAGTGATGGAACTAAAAAGTATGATAGAAAATGCAGAACAAAAGATTATACAATCAAAAGAAAATGTAAAATGGGATTTGGAAGAAAAAACCCTATTAAATATCAAGTAAAACCCCAAACTATTGTACTCATATCCAAAAAAGATGAATAAAAGAATAATAGAAGTAGGCCCTCTAAGAAATGAAGGGAGATTAACGAATGAAAAGGGGAAATATGCAACATATTAGCAGAAAGATATAAGAGAGAATTTACCCCTAGAATTGATAATGAAGATAATGATACAGAAATAAGGGATGAAAATAGTGAATATTTATCAGACATACATATTAATGAAGCCAATATTCTGCAGGCTGTTAATGAAATTAAAAATGGATCAGCAGCTGAGCCAGATGGTATCCCTGCCATTTTGTTAAAGAAAGTACTTCATTCTATCACAAAGCTGCTTGCAATATTATTAATGCAAAGTGTAGATACAGGCTAGCTTTATGATGAGCATAAATTACCATATATTACCCCTACTTTCAAAAGTGGATCAAGACTAGAGGCAAGTAATTATAGGCCTGTGAGTCTAACAGCACATATTATGAAAGTATATGAAAGGGTAATAAAGAAAAATATTATGAAATATTTAATAAAAAATAAATAATTTGTTTAATACAGGACAACATGGTTTTGTACCCGGAAAAAGTACACAAACCCAACTGTTAGTCCACCGCGAGAACATATATAAAAATATGATATATGGAAAAGAAACAGATGCGGTTTATCTAGACTTTGCAAAAGCTTTTGAAAAGGTAGACCATAATATATTAGTGAAGAAAATTAGAAAACATAATATAGTGGACAAAGTAGGAAGATGGATAAAGGGATTTTGACAAAAGAAAATCCTATTTCTGGGCGAATGACCTGTGTCGCCCAGTGAAATGTTCCTTTAGCACAAATTTCTAAGGTATAAATATTGCTATAAATGCCAGAGAAAAAAGCTATGTGGTAATGCCAGAATATTCTGGCTCGCTCACCTTATTTAGTGAAACCACTACCAGAGGTCTTCTGCCATTTAGTCTCTTCCTTTGTCATCTTCCTTTTTCAATCTCCCCTTTCAAACTAGGCGCCATACCAGCGCCATCTACCGCCCACTACTGCTACTACTAGCGCCTCGATAGCCATTCCTGAAAATAGCACCCAGAAATAGATTTTTCCTTTTGGCAAAATCCCTTTTCTGGGTTAAACCTGTGTCGCTCCGTGAAATACTAACGATGAATTGCTCCCACAACCTTGGATATACTTTCTATAAGACTACTGGAAGGGAGAAACTAACTCTAAGATAATTCTACCCTATTTAATAAATTGCTTAAATCTAAACAGATTTTAACAATATCTTAAGTCTAGGTCCTTACTCCATTAAGTATACACTATCATCACAAACAATTACTGGTAAGGTCTGTGTGATTACTATATTAGCAAGTAATACTATATATTTTACATGTATATGATTAGTAGTTAATTATAACCAGTACAAGAATGGTTCAATTATACAATCCAAGTGTAAAACCCCGAGAAGAAGGCTAGAGACTAAGCGAGGCGGTTAGGAGAGAAAAGGAGCTAAAGAAGGACAATGTCTTACAACTAGGTATGTCAACATGACAAGGCTGTGTTAGGGGAAACAATATTTCCCCCCTGCCACTGCTGAATTATTTAAGGGCTTTCAAGGATTTAAGGTAGTGGTGATTAAATACTTGAATTCCATCTTATATACTTCTTTAAGGTCATCAAAGTTCATGTGGTGGAAGTGACTTATTAAGGGAGCTACTGCTTAGACATCATGTACGTGTGGAATTGATTCCGGTTAGCCTATCTAAAGTTATAGAATTGTTACTTTAATCACTTAAATGAGACTGTTCCACCATCTCTCGAATGAATAAAGGACCTGAAGTTTTATTTGAAGTTCTGTCTAAAATTGATCTCAAGTTCTGACTGGACATAGGGATAGATCCTGTGGAAGTGGGGCAATCTTCTGGGGGCCCACCTACTCTGAGGATTGTCATTTTAGCCAAGAATTCGATCTGGAGATACTAGAACTTCTCTGGATGGAAGAAAATCAATATGATTTTGTTCTAGCTAGCACAAGTACTCGGAATCTATGAAATTATGAATCTGTTAATGTGGAACCAAACTGGAGTACCTCCTTGAAGCAGATTTGGTCGTGGTAATAACCTTAGCTGGTAGGGTCTTCCTAAACAGGGTCCTAAGGAACGTAACAGCCAGATTCGTATTCATCGTCATAACTATTGGGTCTTTTTAGGAAAAAGGCTAGCTTGTTACTGTAGAATCGTACTGCTTAGAAAAGGGAGTCGTAGGAACTAGGGGAGAGATTAGTCAGGACTGTCAAATCTCGTGACAATTGCTGAAACGTTTCTGCATGGTTGCGGACCTCTCCATAGACTTCCGTTGTCTGATTCTAAGAACGAGGTGTCAATAGGATCCATATTGGCATCTTCTTGTGCCGTGAAATTCATGAATTCTATAACGTTAGGACCCTCCGAATCCTTGAGGAAGCGTCCGCCGCCCTTGTTATACAAATCGTGCCAGTCTGGGGTTGACGGTCCGTCTGAGGCGGAGTCCCAATTCCCCTAGTTACGGGTCACAATTGCTATTGAGTCTGTTGGGGGTTAACAGCCCAATCCGTCCTTAGAAGGATGGGAGTTAGCCTAGAACTTGCCTTCGTAGATTTATTGGAGGGAAAATTAAATCCTCTGCCAGATGTTCCAACCTATCTGGTATCCGTGGCCTGGGCCATGGGGTCCAGATTGAGGGCACATGAAATATTGTAACTTGTGGTTGGATTCTGTGGCAATAATTCTACTAGGAGATCTGGATTCTGTTGGCTGATCCATCTAAATGAACTGTTGTCTAAGGACTATTCCGACTGTAGCGGAGTTGTCCTTGACAGTGCATCTGCCACTAAGTTCTTGCTCCTGCCAAGTGAGTTGCTGACAGATGCCACTGTTTCTTGTTGTCAATGAAAAGATTGTTATCATGACCCGATAATGTGGCTTGGTTGAAAGCTGCTCTCTGAAGAGAGTTACTAAGAATAGAACACTGTCATGGCTTCCAAACACTGTTATGAAGCTAACAGGGCGTTAGGAACCAAGTGTCCTGAGCATTTCCATATTGGGGGTAGTCTCCCAAACCGCTTAGTGAAACAACCATAAGGACCACTTCTGTCCATGGACGGAGTCTCTGTAAATGTGCGGGATGGAGGAACTCTGTCTTGCAATTCCCTGTTCACTCTACTCCACCAAACCCGGAATATAGCCTTCCATTGGCTTTTAGTAGAGTCCCTGTTACTGACGCGAATTGGAGTGAACCTAGAACTCTTCCTGGTTCCTCCGGGATGCTTGTCTACCTTGAAGAACTGTCTCGCAGCCTTGCTATTTCCTTTCTTTTTTCCCCGGTGGGATTGAAAGTTGAGTGATTGAGGTCCCATTGTTTACTAAACACTGAAACCATGGTGTCGGAGTGTGTAGGGATTCCTTGTGATTTGGAATCCTAAGAATTCCAGAAATTATCACTTATGGTTGCCTTGAGACATTCCTTGACGTTTATAGTTCAGATGAGCCAGTCGTCTAGAAGATTACTAGGCTTATCCCTTGGGTTCTCAGTAATTGCACTACTGTTTCCGCTATCTTGTAAACATTCTGGGCACTCTGATAAGCCCAAATAGCCTTATTTGAAGGCGTAAGCCTGTTGCCTAGTCTGAAGCCTAGGAAAGGGAGAAAGCCTAGGCAAAGGCGGAAGTGACTTGCTACCGGAACGGGGTAATAATACCTATAAGATTATAGGTATTGTGACGGCCCCACGGGGAAGTAGGGTCCGTATCTGTGAAAACAGTTAGCATATGGAACTTATTGTATTGAATATATGAGTTTCAATGAGACAAGTCTAATATTACTCTTGTTTGATTGAATCTTCATGGAATCGCTGGAGAAGCGTCCCTGAAATTCTAAGTATTTGCACCTGTAATTACGTTCTTCTACAGAAAGTCTTAGGTGTCCTTATGTCATCCGGTATTTGGATGTTGATAAATTTCGGTTGATGGAGGAGGGCCCTTCTCCCTACTCCATACCGACCTCTTGATACTATGCTGTTCGACCAAGTGCTGATTCCCAGCGGTTCTTGAATAAGCACCGCTTTCTTCCTACCTGAGGAGTCTCACTGGTTTGTCGAAAGTTGGTTGTGCCGGCTTCCTGTGAAGTCTCTTCCTTGCTGGAAGTTCTTCCGCCAGCTCTACGGAAAGTTGCTCTGGCTCGGCTACCTCTTGTGAACCTGTTGTGTCTGTGACATACACCTGGTTCTTATTGGAGGCCTTATGGCCGGGGAAGAGGTAAAGAAGCCAAACTTTGGTGCTGCTGAGAGGGCTGTTTCTACAGCAGCACGGACTGTTGTGGCTGACCATTTGAGGTGGATGCTTGACCTAGCTGGCCTACTGGAACAGCTTGTACCACTGTTTGAGGTTTCGTCGTCTAGGAAGACTAGAACCCCTTGCTCTATTCATGCCCATGGGCTGTGTTCCCAAGGATTCATATCTTCTCTTGGGGATCAAGCCCCAGCGAACTCGCAAGCTCTGGTTGACCTAGCTGCTTCGCCCGGGATTCTGTTCACTACGGTCTCAGGGAACAAGTTTGCTCCCCAGACCTAAGGTTTGATGAGTCTATTAGGTTCATGGTGAATAGACGCATCGGCCAAGACGTGCTTTCTGCAGTTCTTCCTGGCTATTGCAAAGTCATATACATCGCACCGTAAGGTGTGAAGCAATGACTAGTCCGGATCTTGAACCATGGTTCGTCCGTATAGACCGAGGTTGTCATTCCCGCTTATAGTGGCGGAATTGATAGACCTAGTCAAGCGACTTCTGGCTTCGTACTTCGCCTTTACCAGTGCTTCTGGAAGTCTGGGTAAAAGCTCGCTGAAGAGCGTCGTAGTACAATTTCAGTTCAAAATGCCTACCAAGAATGTAGCTGGGGCGTCTAGCCCGCACTCCATTCCTCCCCGAGAGACCACGGATGGTAATCAGTCTCTCTGATATAATGTATAAATTTGTCCATTGCTGTTGCCTTAAGTGTAATCTCTACTACTTTGGAGGTACACGGAATGGACGTGTCGTCTAGCACCACAAAAATCATGAAGGGATTATTGTGGCGTGTCAGTTTGGCATTTGTGTAGTCCCAATCTACCAGGGTTTGAACCCAGGCTGATTGAGCTTGGTCTCTGGGGAAGATGACCATTTCCTTAGGTGTTTTGTCCTCACAGATCAGTGTGTTCTCAATCAGACGTGCATAGCCTGAACAAGGGAATTGGAGACCCGGTGAAAGGAACTCGAAGTCCTCTATTGGCCTGGTTCCTTTCCCTGCCCTCAATTGTCAGCATGCCCTCTGAGAAGAGGGCCTGTGCTGGTAGCCACCAAGGATTACTGATTTGAAGAGACACAATTGGATGTGTCTGGTACTGTCCAGAGTAGTTTTGGCTTTCCGGGTTGGGGGGCTCCTTACTTCGAGATCTCCTAGATCTTCAGTTCTTCCACTAACGACTGAATAGGCTGACCTGACGTTTACATGTTCGAGAACAGCTGAGTTGTGAAGTTATTTAGAATTGGGCTGAGTCAGGATACCCATCTCCTGCCTCAGCAAGCTGGAAAACATGTTGGGTTAAACCCGGGATCCTGAGATCTGGGTTTAGATGCCTTTGTGTTCGATGCATGCCTGTGTGTGTGGCAGATTTTGTTGTGTTCGTCACCAGTTGGTGGCTGATGACGAACTAGAACGACTTTCCCAAATAGCCTTCAGTATGTAATGTTTAGTAAGGGACTTGTAATAGACCTATGAGTGACTATTTCAGCTTACCTTAGGGACTACCGACCCCGGCTTATCCCTCGAAGTCGTAAGTCTCTTGGTAAACTCTAAAATGAAGAAGAAGAATGAGACGAGCTAAAAGGTAGTCCTTTTGCCCGTTTACCACCAAAAGCTTCATATAGCCCCACCTTCGTCCTGGGTATCGGCCTTCATTGGTTCGTGGTCCAGGTTGATTGCTGTGGATCTTGGCAATGATCGGGGCTGCCAAATCTACTGGTACCGTTGCTGATACTTCCGCATTTGGGTAGATAAGGGAGTTTCTGAAAGAGATAGTTACTTTTAAAAAGTATCCTCTTTTAAAAGTATTCTAAACATTGAAAACTATCTCAATACCTCTCCAATTATTTACAATATCTTATTCAGTCTTATTCAGTGAACTAAAACATTCAATGAATTGGTACTTACCGTCTCGATAGGTAAGTCCCAAAGGCCGATCAGATTGTAACAGACTTCCCTCTCAAACTGGTTGCCAGACCGACAAGTCGTTCATTGGACCGCACAGCCTGTGTGAGTGCGGTATACTTCCTGTCTGCCCTGCTGCTGCAGTGCAGGTTGTCTTCTGACAGCATACCATCTGTAATTACAAAATGATACATAAGTACCTTTGTATGGACTCGCGGGATATGTATCTGGCGGAGTATGTAATATTAGAATCGATACCGGAGTATCATTGCATGTAGGTCCGCTGGAGGTCACTCCGGCGGGACCTGCATTCTGTATTGTCATCGCCGTAATAAATTGCGGCAGCATTTATTGCAGCGGCATGCATTATGTAAGGTATTTATATTATCCTTTCCCGCCAGCTCCGACCCCGCCATGCATTCACCTCAAAGTCTTGTAATAATATATCTATATATATTATATACAAAGCTTAATAGCAACGAAACCGGGGAAAGTTAGACTTGGCCCGAATTCGCCGGCATCGGAGAGGTTTTCTTAGTAACTAAGAATGCCTCTGCTTGCTCCTGGCCACCGCCACCGGGGTGGGATGCCGGGTATAAATGAAGGCGGGGGAGAGAGGCTAGGTAAGGATAAACAAATGCCTCGATTCTAGGTTACCTGCCGGGGTTGAATACCCGGCGTAGTACACCGATCGAAAACATAAAGCATATTTTAAAACAATTAAATAAACTAACTAAAAATCATGAATTTGAACCGGAGCACAGAATCTATGCTCCTTCCTGTCCCAGTTCTCTTTCAACACTATCTCTCTCTCTCCCGGGTCTAGCTAAGGAATCGAAACAGGGGAATAGTAAAACCTAGTGGCCCATGAATCAGAATTGTATGGGAGGATCGACGTGTTGTTATAATGTTATAACTGAATGATCTCCCGGTGTAAACCCAACTCCAGGGGCCCGCCGAGGTGGGGGGATCGATAATGTATTGGAAGGACTGAGGTATGGAAAGGCAAACAAAATTCTCCTTCCGGTCCCAGTTCCCTTTCAATGCTATCTCTCTATCCCCCGGGTCCAGCTTAGGGATCGAAACAGGGTAATAGGTAAAACCTAGGCCTGAATCTGATCGTAAAGGAATCGTGTTTGTTATATGCATCACTAACGATGTCCACTGGGACCTGGATCCGTCGAGGCGGACGGATAGAGGACGTAGGGAAGTAGGGATAGGAAGGCGAGAAGAGAGTACATGGCTAATACCATCCTAATGAGCCGGGAAATTACCCGGGCTTGTCTGGGTAGGTACCATTGTACGACTCCTACTACGTAAGGCGAGGAGTACCCCTTCCGACTATAACCACTCCCTCTCACCCCCTCTGCAAGAGGGGATAGGACTCGGATGGCTACCTGAAGTAGCGCGAGCGAGTTATGTCATCCTGTCAAGGTAAAGGGGGGGAGGGAGGGCGTCTAGAGGGGTGGCTCACACACTATCAATTGGACACTACCACCGACCAGGTAGAACACCTCGCGGTCAGAAGTGGATCCAATCGATCACGGGGGCTGACGGTCTATAGACCGACTGCCCACTGATTACAATAATACAATAATACAACAATTTATATGACAATAAACACTATACAATAGCCCTGGCGCGAGAGGGGAAAGGATAAAAAGGATAAGTATATAATTCTGTTTAAAGAGCGGCTTAGCTTAACCTTCTCTCGATCGGAACGATCTGATCAGGACAGCCAGGGTGGCTCTAGCCTAACCTTTTGAGCGGCTAGCCTTAACCTCCCGAAATGATTTCAATCACGATCTGGCGAGGTAGGCCAGGGAGGCTCATGGAACAGAATAAGGTCCCTAAGGGCCTTACTCTCCTCCCTCAAGGATTCCTTGGTAAGGTGAAGGGGGTATCCTCCTTGAGCAAACCGATGGAATGTAAGGGGAGGAGGGGAGGGAGATAGGCTGAACTCCCGATCCGACGAATCGAAGTGGAGAAGCCTCTCCAGATGGAAGGAAACCCGTCTGGCCTACTTCTCAAACCAAGGAGGAATCTCCTTGGTTTGTGTAAGTAGGTCCAAATCATCCTCATGCCAGGATATCTATTATAAAACGTCAGGGTATCTACAAATTTTATTAAATCTTGAGTGAGTGCAAAATCAATAACAACACGACTACAATTAGTATAGGTGACCAATTGGAAGTCATCATAAAGATACGGGTAGCGATGTATGTAATGGCTGACTCGGGAGCGGTGCAAGCTAGGCTCTGTTTATGTAACATACAACTAAAACATACTTATGATTAATTTCGCTACCCTTACAAACATAAATTGATAATTGCAGTACTCAACTTAGATATCGAAGATCCTGGCATTTATAGGATTTCATTTTATTCCAAAAATAATGCCGTTACAGTCAAAGACACAAGTGTACACGACAGTGCTATTTAAAGGAATAGCTATCGAGGCGCTAGTATAAGTAGTAGCGGTAGTAGGCGGTAGATGGTGCTGGTATGGCACCTAGTTTGAAAGGGGAGATTGACAAAGGAAGAGACTAAATGGCAGAAGACATCTGGTAGTGGTTTCACTCGCCCCAGATACCATACCGACACCTTAAATAAAGTGAGCGAGCCAGAATATTCTGGCATTACCACATAGCTTTTTTCTCTGGTATTTATAGCAATATTTATACCTTAGAAATGTGTGCTAAAGGAACATTTCACGGAGTGACACAGGTTTAGCCCAGAAAAAGAATTTTTACACAACAGAAAACAGAAATCGGATGAAGCTAAGGTAATATCCGGTGTGCTACAAGGTACAGTGTTAGCTGCATTGCTGTTTGTTATTATGATTGCAGACATAGACAGTAATGTTTAGGACTTGGTAGTGAGTAGTTTCGCCAATGACACAAGAATAAGAAGAGATATTACTTGTGATGAAGATAGGAACTTGCTACAAAGAGACCTTAACAAAGTATATGAATGGGCAGAGTTAAATAGGATGGTATTTAACTCTGATAAATTTGATCCAATAAATTATGGAGATAAAGAAGGAAAGCTATATGTGTAAGTTCTTCCGCTTTGGCGAAAGACTGTTTGTCTTTTCTTACGACTGTAGTTCGTAAGCATTACTGGTTCTTCTTTTCTTCTCTCCTACGTTGTATCTTAGTAAAGTGATTCTTCTTAGAATAAGGGAGATGATTCAAACGGAGAAGTTGATAACTGTAAAACAACTTTATTTCTCAACTCCATTACAAGAGAGATAGTTCGGTCAGGAGACCGTTCCGTTTGATAACTTGAAATGAACTGAATTCTCAAAGCATCGTGTCGATAGCGAAACACTAGCTATCTCAGTGATTCACATAAAAAGACATAAGTAGTCCGCCGGCTCGGAAGTTACAAGTTTCCGGCTCAGGTTAACAGGTGTTATGAAAAGTTAACAAATTCATGAATCGATGATGTTTTCAAACAAACGTAAACCAGGCTACTGCAGGCATTGCACAGCGTGATCTAGATTTGTGATAGTCACGTAGGACGCTCCTAATTCACCAATGACCCCTCAGGTCATGGATTCTATTTACAGATATATAATTATCTGTTTCAAATAATGTATTTATTACATTAGGCTCGGACAGCTACCATTCAAGCCTTGAATAACAAAAGTTACTTTAAACATGGTTTCTTAGGAGTGTGCTCGTAACATATATTTAGATATAATCATAACAAGTGATTAAATGCATAAAAAGGTTTTGTTACATACCCCTTTTGGACATATTCATAAATAAAGAGAAATGCATGGAAAATATAGATCCATGTTTGATAATAATGATTATTAGGTACCAAAAAAAATCAAAAGGTTAACATGTATACATGAAGATTATGGTAATAGGTAACCTGATTAAGAATAGCGGTTACTTAGTAAAATACAAACATGATCATGGATAACTGTTAAAGAGTACTTGTCACTCTTTGTAATATATAATTTGTATATATATAATTATACAATAGTATAATAGTATAAGTGTGCACAGATATAGATTCCAGGTACGTACACGCACCAATAGTTTAATACATAGGGCTTCAATATTTTATTAGGTGCCCGAAAAATACTTTTATGAGTATATTAATATATATATATATTGGGCTACAATATTTTATTAGGTGCCCGATAGATACTTTTAACTGTTCAAAATGCAAAGGCTTGGAGTCTTTCTTGTCCTACATATTGCCAGCGTACAGACAGCTTTTCACACACAACACAATTCCAGACAATTTTCCTAGGCACCAGGTGAAATGGCCAGTTTCGGACGGCCCTGAATGTATACACTTTTAACGCAACAGGAGTTTCGTCTGGACGCGGCAAAACATTCCCTTGGAGATCCTTCTGTGTTCGCCTTAACCTACGCCAAGCAAAGATGTTAACGGCGATAATCAATATTGCCGTAACGCCAAACACGGCCAGCAGCACGTAGTAACGAAGATTTTCTCCTCCTGCATAAGTCGGTAACGCGTGGTCCATCTCAGCCAGTTGCGTCAAACGATGAGCCACCTGCACATTGTATGGGAGAGGTAGTGATGGGATAATTGTAGTCGCCCAGGTGTAGTTCACAAAGAAGGACCTCTCACGTATTATCGTGTTGATCCCTCTGACCGTGTAGTTTGTAGATGTCCCTGTACAGCCATCAGCTGCTACAAAGACTTGAGAATGGGCGGTGGTCCCATCTGGGCATGACACTGAAAAACCGTCTTTGTCGTATCGGATCCAGGAGCCATTGTTTATTCTGTAATTGAACTTATTTACTGTAAAATGGATAAAGTTTCTTCAGACAACCTTCGCGTGTATGGGAGAGAGAACCGTTTAGCACTATGCCTAACTCACATGAATCCATTGATATAGGATAGAATTCAAAGAATCAGCTGTACAAACTTTATTATTCATGGCTTCTGAACAGTGAGTGAGTTTATCTAAGTCTTTAATGACTGGTAAATGATTTCCTATCAGGGGAAATCAGACAAAAATGTCCCGTCAAACTGGATATTACTGGACTTGAGTTATTCGTCATGAAAGTTGGAAACGGTGCTATTTTGTATGATTGCCAAGCATCGGAAGAATCAAAAGGGATAGTGATCATAATCCTATAATTTTCAACGCTGACTGATATTAGGCTATAATAAAACTCTATTTTATGGGCGTCTAATAAAGGAATATAACCTAGTTTCTCCCGTCCGTTCTCCAAAGTTAAAGTCAGATCTTTAATAGGCATAAGGTGTGGAGATAACACACCCTTTGTTGCTAACATAATAGCTTCTACATAGTCCTTTGATTTCTCAATAATATGTGATATTTTGATACGGATATGATCTATTTTTGAACTATAATAAGCTAACGTAGCACCAGCAAGTGTTGAAACTTCCATAATACTGATCGATATTACTAGAATGTTCGTTCACCAAACTCATTATTTGATTGATTGAGGGATAACTGGCTGCGAAGTTCGGACAAAGCTAATTCGGTTTTGTGTTGCAAAAACTCAATTCTTTTATTTTGATTATTTATCTTAAGGCGATTTGAAACTCCTAAGCCTAAACTTGCAACAGATCCCAAGATGTTTAGTCCAGCAAAAATAAGCGGGTTGCGACGTTCGAGAGTATTGTGCCGCACAGACCACATCAGCAAGTCCCGAGCAAGTTCCTCTGCCTCAGCGGTTTTATTTTGCAAGTCGTAAGATAACATTTCCGCGACGCTTAGGGTTTGAGCTAGCAAAATCTCTGAGTTAGCATGAAAATAACGTTGGTGCATTTCCCTTAACGAAACAGAAAACCTAAACAGGTCATTCTTTAGGTTAAGGACGTCATCCTCAGGCAAAAATTATCGCCCTGCATGTCCACTTCTATGACTATATTACTCGATGTAATGAAAATGTCTTCGGTTCTTTCGATAATAGTGCCATGATTAAATTCTATTTCTTTCGTTTTAGCGCTCTTTCCACACGACAAAGATGTCTGAACGAACAATATCACTCCTAACAATAACAGATTCATTTTGGAAACCTGTAATGAGTAAAATATATGTAATAACTCATGTTAAAGAATATGTTTACATACAAATATGACATTTATATATATATAAATTATTATACAAGTTTCATAAATACAACCATTTTTCCCTGACTCCATCTGCCCTTCTTTAGTTTCTGATATGTGCCAATGGAACGATTCTCATATCAGTGGGTTGGGATACGTTTTGAACCCTAAATCTATTGGCCGTTAATGTTTCTAAAATGTTAAACGGGCCTTCGAACTTAGGTGTCAGTTTATAATTTAAACCCTTACGTACGTATACTTGTATGTATACCTTATCGCCCACGGCATATGTTCTAGTTGGCTTAGCTATTTTATCATGATTTCTTTTCATTATAATTTGTGCTTCTTCTAGATTCTTACGAAGTATATTATATCGACTTATGCTTGCATCCATAACATCCTTTAGAGGATTTGATAAAAAATTGGTTGTAGGCGTTAATACATGGAAAGGTGTTCTAGCTGGGATACCGTATAGTGCCTCGTGCGGTGTCATTTTAATAGACACTGATATGAGTGATTAAGTGTGCTTAGTACCGCAGGTATGGCAATATCCCAGTTGGGGTCTGTCCCCCCTCTAAGGTGACCCTTAAAAATGTTAAAACCTTAAGATTTGCCCTTTCCACTAGCCCATTAGACTCTGGGTGATAGATCATGGTATTGATTTTCTTTATGCAAAGGAATTCACACAAGGAGTTAAGGAAATGATTATTGAACTCCCGCCCGAGTCTGATATGATTGTGTGTGGAATTCCATGTTTACAAATGTAGCACTCGTAAAACTTCCTAGCGCACTCGACTGCGGTTTTTGTTTTAAGCGCTATCAGTTCTGTATATCGAGTTAAGGCATCTATGATTACTAGGAGGTGGCTTATTTCCTCTGTCTGACTCCTAAAACCCTGTTAATAAATCTAAGTGTACTCTTTCAAAGGGTTGATTTGGCACGGGATAAGCCCCTAGGCTGACAGGTGTCTTCGTGTGCCTTTGTATTCTTGACAAGTGCGACAATTAGCTATGTGCTTTTTTATATCTGTAAGCCTCGTATGCCAATAAATTAATGATTTGGCTTTCTGTGACATGATGGAAAAACCCGGGTGTCCATGCAGTGGATTTTCATGCAACCATTTTAAGACAGTGGATATGAGTGAAATAGGTACCACCACCTGGTTGTTATTCAACTGTGGTGTGTTGCGGGTTTTCCTCGTCACGGATCTACACAGGGTATTATCTTTGATTATATAATTCTGCTGCTTATACTTTATATATTCCTTTTCCTTCGGATTTCCGTTTAACGCATTTATGATTTTTTCTATTTGCTGATCTTTCCTTTGTTCCATCTGTAATAGTTCAGCACTCCAGCCCAGATCTTCCTGTTCAGATATAGTTTTAACAATGGGCGTGGAGGTTGAGATATCTATTAATTCAGCTAATGGCTCTGTACAAGATGACGAGGGGTTGCATGATAATGTGTCAGCAATGATATTGTTGAAGCAATACACCACCTACTCCTAGGTCTGAGGCGTCTGTTGCAATAAAGAATTCCTTACCGAAGTCAGGAAATTTCAAGATAGGAGAACTACACAGTTTATCTTTCAATGTATCGAAAAACGCCTGTTGATGTTTTTTCAGACCATATGAAATCTACGCCCTTCTTTATAAGATCGGTTAGGGGAGCGGCTATGATTGAGTAGTTGCGTATAAAGCAGCGATAATAGCCACTACATCCTAAAAATTGCTGTATTCCCTTGACGTTAATAGGTATCGGAAAGTTACGGATAGTGGATACCTTATCATGGACTACTTTAAGACCTTGACTAGACACCGTGAAACCTAAATAGACTAGTTCTGTTTTTAAAAATTCACACTTACTTATCTTTACCCTTAGGTTATGCTGCCTTAGTCTTTGTAGCACTAACTCTAATTACGTAGATGTTCTTCTAAGGTATTAGAAAAGATTACAAGGTCGTCCATATAGGCATGTAGGATATCTCCTAACAAGTCTCCAAACACAATGTTTGATCATTCTAGTAAAAGTTATGGGAGCACAACGTAAACCAAAAGGCATACGCAAAAATTCATAATGTCCCCTGGCTGTGCTAAAGGCAGTGTATGGGATACTCTCTTCTTCCAACGGAATCTGAAGGAAGCCTTTTAGTAAGTCCAAACTGGTAAAATATTTGTTCTGACCAAGTAAAGATAGAATATATCGTCAGTACATGGCACTGGGAATCGGTCAGGGATTGTTTCCTCATTTAAGCGACGAAAATCGACGGCATATCCGCCAAGTTCGATCTTTTTTTCGGTACTACTATTAACGGAAAATTATAAGGGCTGTTTGATTTCCTAATGACTCCTTCCTTTAGCATTTTACCTACTTCCTCAGTTATCTCACTCTGGAATTTCATAGGAAGTCTGTCTGAAGGTACATAGATAACTTTCTGTTTGTCTTTTAACCTTATTTGATGCTCGATGACATCCGTTTTTCCTAAGGTTCCATCCATAGTGGAAAAAAACATCATGATATTCAGTTAAAAGATTCAAAAATTTCTGCTGAATTTCTTCTTCTTGAATGTCTTTATTGATTTTATTTTTATAGATTGCAAAAGGGATTCATCCTCAACTGATTGAGCGTGATTGATCTCAGCTACGGTAAGAAAATGCGATGTTTATAAACTTCCACATCCAAGATATGTTGATTTTTGTGGATTACTAAAGTGGTATTCAAATGATTAGAGACTTCGATGTTACACTGTTGTTGTGAGCTGACTGTATAAATGGCTTGTGTGACGGATAATCCGTGTGTTTTCAAAGTGTCGGAAAGGATTAAACATTTTAGATCCTGGCAAGGTTTTCTTTACACGCACTAATATGTTCGAAGTTACGTTCGGCTCGAGAGTTTGCGTGCAAGCTGATATTACGGGTGAGTGAGAATTCTGTTGGGTCGCGTGGATTATTTCTTGGTTCATGAGACAAGTGATTGGTTCTTCGATATATGTTACTACTCTTTCTGTCTCCTTATTATCTAAAACTGATTTTAGGGTATTAGAAGACTTATAGAATTTTCCTTTGATATACACGCCGTGTTTTGCAGGGGCTAATGTAATGTTTTTTGATTGCCCATAGACGGGTATCCGATAATTACTGCAGGATACATATTAATGTTTTGTACAACGATAAAGGTATCGGAAAACGTGCGCTTACCGACCTTGTACTGAACATGAGTTACTCCTACCACATTTAATTCATTATTTCCTATACCTGAGAGTCTTACTCCAGACTTCTCTATAGGGAAGTTTGAAAAGAGTAAATGATGAGTTCTCAAATCCATGATATTACGTGGACTACCAGAATCAAAGAAAAAACAAGTAAATGGATTATGGTCCAAATTTACTGCATGTAAGGTTGGTCGTAACTCATCTTGACTTATAATTGCATGAATTTGTTGCAAATCTACGAGAACCTGCACAGATTTTTTGGATTCGGCCGTGTGTTTCATAGGAAAATCGATTGCCTCACAATGATCTGATAAATGATTAAACTGATTATTTGATACAAAAGATGTTGATATGGATGACCCAACATCGTCCTCTCCCCCCCTGGAGCTAACTACGTGGTATTTGCTTTGTTTTGCACTCCTTGAAAATTCGCTTGACCTTGCAAGTTCTGGCTAGACGGCCCAGGAACAGAGGTACCTGAAGCACGATTTGTTTGTTTCTGCTGTTGAGCAGCATTACCGTTTGCTTGTTTCTTTTTATAGTACTGAGGACCCTTCTTTTTGTTTTCATTGGCAACTGTTTGCGTGTTTTTAGGATTCTGCTGTTGATTCCGCGAGAAGCAACGATTATATGAATGAGTGGAACTATTATGTATTGAACAAAAACGCGTCCGACAGTCCGAAATCATGTGACCTGGTCGTTTAGTTATAACAAACCATCCCTGCAGCTTGATTATTATTATGGACACATTTACTTGTTGTGGTTTATTCTCATTTTTTGCAAAAACTTGAGTAAGCGAGGGATCAAGGTCAGCACATTTAGACATGTGTTTTTTTATTTGTTTATACACATCTAATTCCGTACTGTTGGGCTGCAGCTTTTTGTCAAAACACCGCACTAAAGCTTCAGGCAACATGGCTGTAATGCTCGTGAGGTCAAATGAGACAGATAAAATCTTTCACGGCGATTCTAGAACTGTAACCCACCCGGAGTTACTTAAATTTACTTGATATTCATTTAGCCGGTCGGCGATTAGCGCCGCGTCGACAACATTAAGCTGAGTCATAGAGGCTTGGTTAAGGATATTTCTTAAAGCTAGTACTACGTCTAGAGCCTCTTCACCGCCATACACGGCACGTAACCTAACTTTGAACTCGTCCCATGTAGCCGCCTCTTGGAAAGAAACACCTCTTAGATATGCACTTGCGTCTCCTTTAGCAAAGTCTATGAAGCTTTTGGCTTCCTGTAATTGTACAGCTGGGTCTGTGATGCTTTTTGCATTTAAATGAGCGCTACAGATGAGATCCATGCCTCAACGTTTTGGGGCAGGAACCCATTGACCCAACCTTGAAAAGGGACAATTGCTGACCTCGCGCTGACGAGAGTCACAACATTCGGGTTGCCAGCCGCAGTAGTTGCCATGTTCACTGTTTTAACTTTTTTTCTTATTCTCACTCCATGTTTTCCTTTGCGATCCTATCAAAATATCTATAAGGAATATACTCGACCACTACGTAAACGCATATGCAATATACAGTATAAATGTGTTGCAAATAATAGGAAAAATCCCCCAAAAAGATACTATTAATACAGGTAATTTGATAAAGATATTATGGAGAACTCCTGGAAGAAAAAAAAAACGATTAGCAACGAGAAAAAAAAAAGTCTGCGGGCGAGAACTCTATGTTGAAGATTGATTCCTGTAATGAATGAAGATTAAGATTAAATAACTCACTCACCCCAGAATACTGGACGATCAACTCTTGATGAACAACACTTCACTGAGAAAAAACCTGAATAGATAAAAGTTCTACTTAGCTCTGGTTTATATGGGGAAAGATTGTTGACATCTGATGAGTCACAGCCTCTCTCTCTCGCGTTGCATGAAGAAGTCAATGTCGTGATGACGTCACAGCCTCCCTCTCTTCCTCGCGTCGCTTCCTCTTGGCCAACTATCCACGTCCTTGCTTGTGATCGCGCGTTGTTTCCTTTATTTGTTTCTTCTTTCTGTTGATGTTCGATGCTGCTCCGCGTCCGGTTTTGATTCTTAGAGATATGTGATAACAGTCACACAAACGTCGATGTTGATGCTTGTATTCTTCTCGATGAAGGACATATCTTCGTCTTCATAGAATGTTTACAGTTGCGTTGATTGAAGATCCCCGTTTCTCCTTTAGTTTATTATTGACTTATAGCTGGGCCCCGATGATTGAAATTCTTCGGTCGGTCTGATATGGTTCTTGTTAAAGTTGGGCCTCGCTGCCACCATTGTAAGTTCTTTCCGCTTTGGTGAAAGACTGTTTGTCTTTCTTACGACTGTAGTTCGTAAGCAGTACTGGTTTCTTCTTTTCTTCTCTCCTACGTTGTATCTTAGTAAAGTGATTCTTCTTAGAATAAGGGAGATAATTCAAACGGAGAAGTTGATAACTGTAAAACAACTTTATTTCTCAACTCCATTACAAGAGAGATAGTTCGGTCAGGAGACCGTTCCATCTGATAACTTGAAATGAACTGAATTCTCAAAGCATCGTGTCGATAGCGAAACACTAGCTATCTCAGCGATTCACATAAAAAGGACATAAGTAGTCCGCCGGCTCGGAAGTTGAAGTTGCAAGTTTCCGGCGCAGGTTAACAGGTCAACCGCTTCCCATGGAAGGTGTTATGAAAAGTTAACAAATTCATGAATCGATGATGTTTTCAAACAAATGTAAACCAGGCTACTGCAGGCATTGCACAGCGTGATCTAGATTTGTGATAGTCACGTAGGACGCTCCTAATTCACCAATGACCCCTCAGGTCATGGATTCTATTTACAGATATATAAATATCTGTTGATATATAATATCTGTTTCAAATAATGTATTTATTACATATGCATATAGGGGACCTAATAACGTGACAATCACTAATAAGGAAACAGTTAAAGACCTTGGTGTGATGTTGAATAGGAACATGTTATGCAATGATCAAATAGCAATTCTATGGGCAAAATGCAAAGCAAAAATGGAAATGTTGTTACAGCACTTCAAAACAAGAAAAGCTGAACACAAGATTATGCTTTATAAAACGTATGTTCGTAGTCCACTTGAATATTGCAATATGATATGGCATCCACACTATCAAAAGGATATTGCACAAATAGAGAGTGTACAAAGGCCCTTTACAGCTAGAATAGAAGAAGTCAAGGATCTTGACTACTGGGAAAGACTACATTTTTTAAATTACATAGTCTAGAAAGGAGAAGAGAACGCTACATGATAATACAGGCATGGAAACACATAGAGGGAATTGCCAAAAACATCATGGAGCTAAAAATATCAGAAAGAGCAAGCAGAGGTAGATTAATAGTGCCCAAAACTATACCAGGAAAACTAAGGAAAGCACACAACATTAATCCACTACGCACCAGCATCAACAATGCAGGATCTATTCAATGCGTTGCCAGCTCATCTGAGGAATTTATCAGGAGTGAGCGTAGATGTGTTTAAGAATAAGCTCGAGAAATATCTAAGCTGCATCCCAGACCATCCAAGATTGGAAGATGCAAAATATACCGGAAGATGCATTAGAAATTCTCTGGTAGACATTAGAGGTGCCTCACACCGAGGGACCTGGGGCAACACAATCAAGATATAAAGTCTGTAAGGTAAGGTGTCTCTCTCTCTCTCTCTCTCTCTCTCTCTCTGTTATTGGCTGTAGGTATATAATTTTAATGGTATAATGTTTAAGATGACTTTGAAATGATATCGATAATATAACCTCAAAGATTAATACAGTAACAGGTAAGGAATTTAAGGTATATTTGAAGTAGGATGTTATTTAAGGTATACATTAGGTATCTGAACATTCAAGATAGGCAGTTATAAGCATTTTTAGTGGTGGTTCTAACTGTTTGTGGTGTGTGTGTGTGTGTGTGTATATAGAACACCTTTACCAGTCATATATATATAAATGTTATATATATATAATATATATATATATATATATATATATATATATATATATATATATTATATAAGTCCTGAGGGTTTATTAATTAATGATATATTGCCAATATGTTCGTTGTGACCTTTTTGGAATGCAGAGGAACAGAGCCAAAGCAACGACCCGAGGCAAAGCTGACCAATGATTTCTGTGGTGGCGTGATATGAAAACTGCATAGTTAGACGAGTCAATGTTCGTCAGTTCTGGGCTCTTTCAAGTGCCTTTGGGAAACTAGTTGTAGCCAGTAATATGAGGCGTTAACGAAGTGTGCATTCGTATGTGCGTGTGCGCTTCTTCCTTTTATAACGTATCATTAACCAAGTCTATGGAAGACTTGGATAGAGACGTCTGTGGGAGAGAGGCAAGATGCCGGGGGAGCTCTGCAAAAGTTGATTTAGATTTAGTGAGTGAAATATTCCGGCTGCATGGGTGAGTCTTGAACTATTTTAGCCAAAGGGGTGGCTTGTTGTCTGTTTGACATTTGTAAGAATATCTAATCTTTAGCTTTATCTTTAAACTTATGTGTACTTACGAGGTGTTTCTCGTGTCTTTGAAACAGACGATTCTGGCGAGAACTATGGGTTCGTTCTGGCAAGGGGGGACCTCGGGGACCTAGAGGGTACCGATGGGAGAAAAGACAGTTGGTGTGACTAATTACTGTTTAAGACATTTTAATGTTGGAAGTTTAACTGAGTTAAGTTAGTCAGTAAGACTTGGATCATTATCTTTCCGTTGTTAAATAAATGTATTTTTGTAATGCAACTCTCTCATTTGATTACCTGTTAGAATGGAGAGAAAGAGGTGGAGAGAGAGAAAAAGAGGTCGTGAGCCGTTGGTTGCTTGGAGAGAGAGTGAGAGAGAGAGAGAGAGAGAGAGAGATTATGTGTCGGTTTGCCTGACGCTCGAGTACACGTTTACCAAATAAATAACGAGATTAATATCCCGTTAACAGATGTGGTGGCTTAGCTGGGTGGTTTTTGAGTGTTACAGAAGTGGTGGCAGTGGGTAAAAGCGGTATAAAAGGTTTTTTTTATGCCTTGGTACGCTAATGAAGAGATAGGTGACCAGTTAAAAAAATAGAGGGGTTATGGCTTAGCGATAGTTTTCAAACGACAAAGCCTTTGTGGGATTGTGGAAAATTATTAAATTGTTAGATTTTAGTTGCTAAGTGAAATAGGGGTATAGAAAATGTCCATCTGTGGGATGTGTGCTGAGGAAAGAAATTGTATTAGAGTCATCAAATTTGCCCGTACTGAGCACCCTCCAAGGCGTGAGTGACTCAGTCCTGGTTTGTGCGTGAATGATTGTCAGGTGCTTTTCTCGCTGCGCGGTTTGCCAAGTGCGTTGTGCCGACGAGATTCGCGTGTTTTACGCAGATTATGGAGTGGTGAGTGTTAAAAAACATTGTTTTTGAGGGGGAGGGTTTTTTGAAATAGCTCACTGTTATGGGACTGGTTTAAGAGGTCAATTTTTTTTTTCTTTCCCCATAGCAGTGTTTTCTTTATTGGCGTGTGTTTAGAATAGACTCATCCGTCTTTGTGAGTACATATGAATATTTTTCATGAATGCAAACTGTGCTTGTATTGCATTTTCTTGGAGACAAAGCGGCCACAATTTTATGGGCTCAGCAATTTCTGCTAACCGGCGCAGGGAGGCATTGCATGGCGAGTACTGCCTGCCTAAGGGGGTATTGCAAGGGGGGTGTTCTATCGCTTGACTGGGGGGTGTTTCAATGCTCAGTGGGGGGAGAAACTTTTTTTTCTCAGTGTGGGTGAACTCCTCTTTCCTTTTTTTTTTCTTTGTCGGGGTGTTGAGAGACGAATTTGCCCTTGAAAATGATTTTTCAATGCCAAGATATCAGCTGATTGATTAGTTGATGACATGAAATGCCCGTAGAGTTTTTTTTTTGGAATTTTTTTGGAGAAGATATTTTCTTTCTCGTGAATGAAGAGTAAATGACATGCATGGATGTGGTGTATGTTTTCCTTATTCTTTGGAAGACACAAATATAATGGGGACACAGATTATTATTATTTTTTATTGTGTTGGAGGGATTATTTTAAAATGCCGACGATTGGTGTTGCATCTGGTGTTGATTGATATCATGGGGTTCGGCAATACTGGTGTATGCTATTTGAATTGCACCCTTACTTGAGATCTTTGCAAGAGAATTATTACTGTGGAGAATTATTATTATTATTATTAATAATTGTTATTATTGTATGGAGAATTATTATTATTATTAATAATTGTTATTATTGTATGATATTTTACGGGAGGGTTACTTAAGTAGAATTATCATTGCTTGGGACTTGTTTTACGAGAGATTTGAGATATTTCATGGGAGATTATTTTATAATTATTACAGATAATTATTCATGGGGAATTGTTACAATAAGTTATAGGAGAAATCTTGGGGTTAATTATTTGTTGAGTTTTGTAACTTTGGAGAATATTTCAGTAATTCATGAGTGATGAGTTTTGTTGAATCTTGATGAATCTGGCTGAATCTTGGTGAATTTTGTGCTTAACTTTTGGAGAATGGATAAGCATTAACATTGGTGATGTTTTTTTATACTAATACTGGTGATTTTGATGATAGTAATTTTGGTGATTTGCTGATAATGATATTTCTGATACTGATTTATATATATATATATATATATATATATATATATATATATATATATATATATATATATATATATATGATATTAATACACTAATACGTGGGTGCTTTAATGCTATCAAGGGTGGTGAATCTTTTTTTGAATTTGGGAGGAACTAACAACACATTATTTTTTTTTCTTTTTTTTATGAGTTCAGCAGATAATTGCTTGACATTCGTGAGCTACGGAAGATAATTTACAATGCCGTTGATTTTTCTTTTCTCCTTTTTTGGAAGTTAGCCATCGCTGACAAGTTTCTTTATCATAGGTGAATTTGAATTTATTTTTTCTCTCCAGTTTGTGTGAATATTTTTTTTAATGTCTCAGTTCGTGATTTAGAGTCATTGTTCGGAAACGTGTTTGTGTTTTCAGCTATTTGATGCTGCAGAGAAATATATGGGAGAATATTTTGCATTTGTTTTTGAATGCATACGTAATGGCACTACATTTTGTCTCTGGATATTTGTGTTCCAGAAATTGTGAGTTTTCTTGCACAATACCTTTGTTGTATTTGTGACAACTTTGCCAGAGATAGGAAACTTGGCTAAGTTTCTAGTGGCCTATGTCGTAGTGCATATGGAGAAGTCTTCGCTTAGACACTGTGTATTTGGAGTTTTGTTATATTGAGTTGTGGCACATTAGTGATTTTTTCTAGAATTTTCTAGACAATTTTATTTGCCGAGTTTTTGCCCTTTTTCAGCAGTTATGCTTAACAGAGAGTTTTATAGTTTTTTACTATAATATTGAGTTATTCTCTAGAGAATTGGAGGTATATTATTTTGGAGTTATAATTTGAGATATAATATATTGGAGGTATATTTTTGGCTATTTGATATTTGCCAATGGTGGTATGAGCTATGTTTAGTTCAATTATTTTGCAGCCATCTTTGTTGCAAATGGAGACACATTTTTGGAGATATATGGGGCAATATTTGTTAGTGTGTGAGGTAGATGCTTTGAGTGCACATTTTTTTTGGAGATGAGATTTCATTTTTTTTATATTCCCGCTTGGAGATATATTATTGTGGAGCCTTGTTTTATTCCACATGAAGTTATTGGTGAAATAGAGGTAAATATTTTTTTATTTGCCAAAATAGAGGTGACTATTTTTTATTCCTAGAGTGGTGGTTTTTTTTTATTAACATGTGGCTATGGGGGTTGGTTATTAACCAACTGGAGGAAATATTTTATCACCGAGTGGTGTTATTATTAACCCTTTAAAGTCCACCCTGGGTTTTATGGGAGGAACTATTAAAAAATCCTTTTAGTATGTTATAGTATGAGTAAATACAAGACCTTTTTACTCTTGTGCACTTTTACAATTTCCAAAGTAAGCGAAATAATTGCATGCAATGAAGTATCCCGTATGGGAGCCTCGGGCGACCTTAGGCGGACCACGCTCATCCCGTATGGGATCTATTGGGCCGTGCGGGCAACTTTTTCAAGTTTATAAATAATGTTGATTCGCCCACAAAACATATGATTATTATTGATGAATCACTTTTTTTTGTTCCACAATGTAATAGAAACACATATATGGCTTTACAATTTAATTAATATAAAAAAATAAGTTATACAATAAATACAAAAATAGTATAAACAAATACAGAAAACACTATAAAAAAAACTCGAATACAAAATAGTATATAAATACACAAAACACTGTAACAATTAAAATCAATACAAGAAAAATAGGTATAAAAATAGACCAAAACACTATAAACAACTCTCCATAACAAACAACTTACTTTCGAAATCTTATGGAACAAAGCAAAACAATTCCTTTCTTCAGTAAGGCAAAGGGCCACCTTGCAATCCTCACACATCCAGCGGGATCTGTGGATGTGGCCTGCACCAGAACAGAACTTGCAAGTCTGCCTCATGGAGACATGCTTTGGCATGTGTAGGGCAGTGGCATTCTTGCGTGTCTCAATACTTGGCACAACTGCCCGTTGGCCCCTTCTTGGCAAAGTAAATATCTCTGGTGCCAAGAGAATTCCTGGTTATTCTGAAGGTTGACGACTTGAAGCTTCTGAGCCAATTGGAGATATCCAGACGGAAGCCTTGAGCGGCTTGGGGTTTTTCCTGCAAAGCCAGGCAATCCCTCTTGTACAAAATCCAGGCGTTGCAGATGATCAAGTCAAGGAGGTAAGCAAAGAGCCTCATGTAGTACCTCTTTGCTTTGAAGGGGGTCCTGTACAGGTGTGTCAACATGTCACTCTTGTCAATGCCCCCCATGCGGTTGTTGTACATCTGGATGACAGATGGGCAAGGAATGGGAACCTTCTTCTTGGCTGCCCTGTCGTACCGCTCCACTGTTCCCATGGGCTCCACACCAACATCAGAGGACAAGATTGTCACAACGCTGTTGTCCTTCCATCTTGCAACAAGGATGCCATCAGAAAGGAGACATAGTCCAGTGTCCCACCCGTGTTTGGTCGCTTTTCTTGTTCCATCTCCTTCACAGACGTCAGGGGAGGATGACCAACTCGGTTTTCCCTGGCAGTGCCCACATACCGGCATCCATACTGTGATCTCAGGTACTTGGCCAACCCTATACTTGTGAAGTAGTTGTCTGCATACACTGCTGAGTTTCTGGGGTCCTTGATGGTATTCACTAAGGCGACAACAAACTTGGAAGTTACAGACATGGCTTTCTCCTCTTCAGATAGCATAGTATGGTGGCTCACAAAGGTTGTCTCCCCTTGGTACATGAGAATATCATGCACAAACCCATCCACACTGGAGCGGCAGAACAACTTGAAGCCCCACTTGTCAGGCTTCTTTGCGACATACTGGCGAAGGTTTACCAGCCCTTGTGCCCTTATAGGCGACCATCACTTCATCAATGGAGTGGATAGGAGTCTCAGGAACTTTCAGGAACTCTCTGGTGACCTTGGTGAAGGGGACTCTCACCTTGAAGAACCGATCTTGGATGCAGCTGCCTGGTCATTGTCGCTGAAGTGAAGGGAAGATCGAATTGCCTTGAAGCGGTTCCTGGACATGAAGTCTGCAACTTGAGGAATCCTGGTCTTCACGGCCCAGAAGTCAACTATGCTAGGGAGAGGAACCAGGCCCATGTACACGATGAGGCCAAGGAAAACCATGAGATCCTCTTCTGACATATGGAAGTTGCTGCCTACATCCTTCTGTCTTGAGTACAGGTTGGATTGATACACAATGTGTTCCCTCAATTCAGTTGTGAAGAACTGGGAGAAATATTCATAAGGTTCCCTCAAATAGTCAGGCTTCTGATGAATGAAGTTGGGCAGGGCACGGATATCAATGTCTTTCCTTTCTTCCATTCATCAGCACGAGACCTCTTAGGGTTAGGCTCACCTTCCTCTTCCATAGGCATCGCTTGAGGGACAACAACATTGACCTTGCGAGCTGAAACAAGAATAAAAGTAACATTAGTAAAACAGTAAATGTGTGTGTGCGCATGCATGTGTATGTCAAGTGGGAGTATGCATGTGTGTGCCACCGTGTTTGTGTATGTCAGTGAGGGTATGCAAGTAAACAAATAAGTTTTTAAAATACCCAATGTTTACAAACCATTTAAAGGGCAACAAATTTAAATACCATTATAACAACGAGACTTTTAAATACAATGTTTACACACATTTCTCTCTCTCTCTCTCTCTCTCTCTCTCTCTCTCGTCTCCGCTCTAAGGATGTCTCATACTAACCTCTAGAGTTAGGAGGGTCAAAGGCATTGTCCTGAGTAAGGCCTTCGTCAGGAACGTATGGTAGGGGTCGTCATCATCACTGTCAATGTCCAAAGGGCTCACGTCGACATCACTTCCTTCAGCGTCGTCAGGGCTACCCATGGTACACGTTCCTGGAGTCTCCAATGCAGCATTGCGTTGCCCATAAAACATACTGCTTTGGAACTGCAAAAATAAAAAAAAACAACTTTAAAATCATGTAATGAAAGAAAAATGTAACTTTCCCTAACAAAAACCTAACATTCAATCCCTTGTAAGGTAATAATTATATGCACATGAACCTAAACAAAATCTATAAATCATCACTATTATATCTAGATATATTGTTAAAATTATTCACAAATGTCTAAAACAAGCACTAAAAAAAATTACTTGACGTCGTATTCTACTGGCCTGTTTGTAACCGTTACGGTCCGATACATCCCTCATGGGATGAGCGTGGTCCCGCCTAAGAACGACCGAAGTATCCCGCAAGGGATCTATTACTTATTTTTTTTTTGTCACTACGACACGTCAGTAACACTACAGCCCTTCAAACCAACATCAAAAGGTAAGTATATCACTAGGCTTCACTATCCCACAGTCACTGTGTGCTTACCATGATTACGAAGTTCGGAGGGGGGGGGAAACTTGGAGGTTACTGCGGCACGTCTTGACTGTTTTCCAACTTGCGCACGACTGAGGTGTCTGTCGAAGGCCCTCCAGTCTTTGTGCGAGGGCCTGGTGGCTTCTGATTGGTTGATTCGAAGAGCAGAGGAGTGTAGCTATGAGTGGCCAAAGCGTCAATTTCATACAAGCTCAAACTTGTTCACCACGACTACCCGAAAGTAGCTGTTTTAAAGATCCCAAATGGGATCTCTGGTCGTTAAAGGGTTAATATGGTGTCACATACTTATATATATGGAGGTGGAATTAATGTTTGGCAGGTGACCCTTTTTTGTGGTTATGGGAGTTTTGTTTTTTCGAGCCAAGAGAAGATTTCTGTGGTGCTTTCTTTTTGGTTTTGTGACTATTTAGAGGCGAGTGGCATTACTGCTTATTAAGTCCTACGGAGATGTGTGCATTTTTTATGTTTACAAGTGTGTTATTTTTGGAGGCATATAATTGGGCAGTGTCACGTGAGAGAATACGTCTTTAAGACAAATTTTTGAACACATTAGTCATATCCTGGAGTTAATTTTGTGAAATGTGCTTACTTCGTGTCAGTTAGACCTTTTTCTTGAGAATCACGAGTTTCCAAACTTGTGTGTCTGACTAGACATTTTTTATGTTGCAGTCGAGCATACGTGTCCGCAGGTGATTTTTCTGCTGACAAGCGCTGCGTTGAGTCCGCTGTGCTGTTCCTTTTCCTCTGGTGGTGATTGCTCAAAGTTTTTGCAATATCTGGAAATGTTGACAATAGCATTTCACAAAAGTGCATGGGTGAGAGTTTTCTTAATGGCCATGTCCGGTCGATAAAGTTGCGATGGCAAATTCCGTAGCTATTCATGGGGCATTTCTTGGGAAAAATGCGGGGGTTATGCATATTATGCATATATTATGTGTTTTGTGATTGGGAAGTTTACTTGTGATTATCTTTTTTTTTTATTTCTTCCTTTTCCTATGAGAGATGTAATTGGGGATTGAGCTTAAATAGCATTTCTTTTTGGACGGGAGATGTAATTTATCGGGAGATGTAATTTATCGGGGTTGAGATTTATATAAATGGGAGTTTGACATTAAGTCTCATTGTAATTAATTATATGAGCAGTAGGGGTTTTTGCTGTTAAAAGTTGGAGATTTTTACTGATTTTGTGAGTTGCTGTAATATCAGAGCTTGAGAGAATATTTTTGTGTCTGGGCGTGTTACGTGATTTTTTTTTCCTTGGGCTCATTACGATTTTTTTCTTTTTTTTACTTGTAAGAACATTCGAGTTTGGAATGTGAGTGCAGAAGTCTGTGGAGTTGCTGTGAGTTTTGGGTTGTGTGTGTGCTGATGTGTGAATTATGAGAATTGAGTTAGAGAACTTGATGTTTTTTTCTTTGAGAGTTATGATAATAACTTATGATTTAGTGGTCGTATTAAATGGACTTAACTGGGTGACGTTCAGTTAGTATTTCTGACTTTTTGAGATCATTGTTTGATAGAAGTAGTATGTCTGGGGTTAATTTTCTTTGATTGACCGATGACTTGACTGACATACTAACACACTATAAAAGTCCTTCCCCAACGCTAGCAAGACGCCCAAGAGTTTTACAGAGTTCAACAGCGCTTTTGGGGATCTGCAGAAGCCGTCAGAAGCCTTTTACGATGAGGGAGGCATTCCGTCTTCCTACAGTTAGCTACAGTCTGTTCTGGAAGTTGCAGACAAGCAAAGAGGGATATTCAAGAATCCAAAATGAGAGAAAATTCTAGTGTTATTTGGAGATGAAGCGTAATAGACTTTACTTTGCGCTGCCAGAGACGTACAGTTATTATTTATATTTTATTTTAAGCTGGCCAATGTTTTATGTTATGTAAGATGATTTGTTCGACCATTTTGCTAGGCGGGAGCTAGCATTTGTGCGTGGCCGAGCTATATAAGTCCTAGGGCTATAATTATTGATATATTGCCAATATGTTTGTTATGACCTTTTTGGAATGCAGAGAACAGAGCCGAAGCAACGACCCGAGAAAAGCTGACAAATGATTTCTGTGGTGGCGTGATATGAAAACTGCATAGTTAGACGAGTCAATGTTCGTCAGTTCATGGGCTCTTTTCAAAGTCCCTTTGGGAAACTAGTTGTAGCCAGTAATATGAGGCGTTAACGAAGTGTGCATTCGTATGTGCGTGTGCGCTTCTTCCTTTTATAACGTATCATTAACCAAGTCTATGGAAGACTTGGATAGAGACGTCTGTGGGAGAGAGGCAAGATGCCGGGGGGAGCTCTGCGAAAGTCGATTTATATTTAGTGAGTGAAATATTCCGGCTGCATGGGTGAGTCTTGAACTATTTTAGCCAAAGGGGTGGCTTGTTGTCTGTTTGACATTTGTAAGAATATCTAATCTTTAGCTTTATCTTTAAACTTATGTGTACTTACGAGGTGTTTCTCGTCTTTGAAACAGACGATTCTGGCGAGAACTATGGGTTCTGGCAAGGGGGGGGCCGGGGGACCTAGAGGGTCCCGATAGGAGAATAGCCAGTTGGTGTGACTAATTACTGTTTAAGACATTTTAATTTTGGGAGTTTAACTGAGTTAAGTTAGTCAATAAGACTTGGATCATTATCTTTCCGTTGTTAAATAAATGTATTTTTGTAATGCAACTCTCTCATTTGATTACCTGTTAGAATGGAGAGAAAGAGGTGGAGAGAAAAAGAGGTCGCGAGCCATTGGTTGCTTGGGGAGAGAGAGAGAGAGAGAGAGAGAGAGAGAGAGAGAGAGAGAGAGAGAGAGAGAGAGATTATGTGTCGGTTTGCCTGACGCTCGAGTTACACGTTTACCAAATAAATAACGAGATTAATATCCCGTTAACAGATGTGGTGGCTTAGTGGTGATTTTTGAGTGTTACATAGATAATAAATATATACATATATATAGATAATATTATATATATTATATTATATATAATAATATATATATATATATATTGTATGTATATATATATTATATATATTATATAATATATATAGATATAATTATATTATATATATAATATAATATATATATATATATATATATTATTATTATATAGATATATAATTATATTAATATATATATATTAATATATATATATATTATATATATATATATATATATATATATTATATATATAGATTATTATATATATATATACATATATATATATCTATATATATAATATATATATAGATATATATATATATCTATAATATTATATAGTTAACGAGATATAAATCTCGTATTTATTTGTAAGCGTCAGCCAAAGCGTAAGGCAAAATTGATAACACATTCCATCTCTCTCTCTCTATCTCTCTCTCTTCTATCTATCCTCTCTCTCTCTTCTCCTCTCTCTGCTCTCATCCTCGCCTCTCTCTCTCTCTCTCTCAGCGATCATCGGCTCCAGCCTCCGCGCGCTCGCTCTCTCTCTCTCTCTCTCGCGACAACCTCTCCTCTCTTGCGACAACCCTCTCTCTCTCTCTCTCCATTCTAATAGGTCATCAAATGAGAGGCAAAGTTATATAAAAAATACTATATTTATTCAACAATGGAAAGATAATTGTCCAAGTCTCACAGACTAACTAACTCAGTTAATCCCCCCAGTATTTAAAATGTCTTAATCTGTAATTTGTCACACCAATTATCTCTTCCCCCATACGGGACTCTCGGTCCCCCCTAGAACACTCAGTTCCCTTGCTAGAATCGTCTGTTACAAAGACAGGAGAAACACACTCGTTAGCACACATAAGTTTAAAGACAAAGTTAACAGCTTAAATGAAATATGACATTTTACAAGCAATCAACAAGCCACCCCTTTGGCTAAAGTAATTCAACACTTACCCATTCCCAAGCCAGAATATCACTCACAGAACCAAATAAACTTTCGCAGAGCTATCCCCAGCATTCTGCCTTTCTCTCACGGACGTCTCTGAAAGTCTCCCCCATAGACTTGGCTAATGATACCATTATCAACAGAAGAAGTGCACACGTACATATGAATGCACACTTCGTCAACGCCCCATGTAACTGGTCGCAGCCAGTTTCTCAAAGGCACTTGCACGAAATCCCATGATCTCACACATACTACAGAACGAACGTTGACCCGCTTAAACAAACATCTTCATATCACGCCATCTCAGAAATGACTTATCAGCTTCCTCAGGCCGTTGCTTTGGCTCTGTTCTGTGCAAAGTCACAGCACATCACATTGGCATATTAAACATATTATTAATTATAACCCCTTTTATCTCACATATATATACCCACAAATAGTTAGAACCACCACTAACTAACTAACTAACTATATATATATATATATATAATGAATCTATAATATATATATATAACTATATATAATATATATAATATATATATATATATCTATATATATATATAGATATATATATATATATATATATATATATGTATATATATATATATATATATAGATATATATATTATATATATATCATATATATATATATATATTATATATATATATATATATGATATATATATATATATATTGTATATATATGATATATATATATATATATATATATAGTTATATATATAGTATTATATATATATATATATATATTATATATATATAGATATATATATATATATTATTATGTATATATATATTTATATATATATATATATATATAGTTATATATATATATATATATATATATATATATATATATATATAGATATATATATATAATATATATAATATATATATAATATATATATATATAGTATATATATATATATATTTGATATATATATCATATTATATATATATATATATATATATATATATATTATATATATAATATATATATATATATATACTATATAGATTATATATTTATATATATATACATATATAATATATACTTATATAATAGACATATATATATATATAATAAGTACATACATATAATTTTTATTATATTTATATTTATAATATATATTATATATATATAGAGATATATAGATATATATCTTACAAGTGTGTAATGTTAAGTGAAATCACCATATCGTGTCTTGCTTAGAGACAAGCTGAGCTGTAAGGGCAGCTTACTTGAGCGAACGAATTTGAGTACGCAAGCGTTCTAAACCGAGAGATCACTCACGCCCCTGTCATCAAGCATGTACATTCGTTTGTACGGATGTTACAGACCTAATAGTCCAAGGCACTTGCGAAAGTCACATTCTTTTCAGTGAGCACAAAGCTGTCAGGTGGTACACGCCAAGTGTCGGGAGAGAAAGCCCCATCGTAAAGGTATGACACATATTTTGTAAAAACTTAGAAAACAGTTACCTTTGAAAAGAGAGAGAAGTGTGAGATACCTTCTTTTATGTAGATACTTTGAAAAGAGTGATGTGTGAAGTGTATCTTTTAGCCATTATTATCTTTATTACAGATGGGTCCTATTCCATGTCTAATTTAGAGACGGGATTCTCTCAACCTGACTAAATATAATGAACTTATTGACATTTGGGTCTGGGAGTGAATCTTAGTCAGGAGGGTAGAATGTTAACTTACTGGTTTCTTAATGGGCAGATTTGGGTTTTCTGTCATTATGACTTGTTAATCATTTTGTTTTCTATTATATTCAACTGCTTGGGAATAATAAATAGTATATTTTTATACTTACGAGATCTTAATAGCCTAACGACATGGTTGCAGACAGAGGGCACCATTGACAACAGGTAAGGGTTTTTAATTTGTGTCGTTTAATAAAAAAGGGGGGGGGTAAGAGTGGTGGCAGGCAGTTTAAGAGGCTTTTTATGTACTTTATAAGCTGTAGGTACGCTAACGAAGAGACTGTTGACCAGTTAGATATAGATGGTTTTTTTTTTTTTGGTAGGAAAAGGGGTTATAATCATGTCACAGGCAACTTGGGGCTCTTTTTGCTGATTCAATGGGTTGGACAAGGAGAAGCAGTTCATCTCTCGGGCTAAGTCAGTGTCAGTCATCTTGGGATTCTTGAACACCAGTGTTTTAAAACGTGAAGAGGAAAAGTTTAATTTTCGACGTGTTAAAGTGCTTCGCAAGGGTAGTAAACAGTTCACGCATATTTGCGGTGCGTATACGAATTCGGTTTCCAGTCATATGAAGATGTGAGTGTATTTTCAAGTTATCTTTCTTGTTTTCTTCTTTTTATCTTTTATCTTTTTTTTTTTACTTTTTTTGTTGTTTATATTCCTTTTGTTCGTTTGTGGCGAATTTACTCGAGCGGAGTATTTGTTGCGAGTCACGCCCTGAGAGAGAGAGAGAGAGAGAGAGAGAGATAGAGAGTTGGCGTGTGTGAGACGGTTGCCGTGATGGATTGCTTGGTAAGCGTTTTGCATTGTTTTTTCTTTTTCTATCCCCTCCCTATTTTTTGTTGTTGTTGTTGCTTTCGTGGGATTATTATTAATGTACTGGGCGTGGGGTACGTTTGCCTTTAGTTATCCATTATTGGGGAAAAATTTGTGTTAATTTTTCTGGATTGGGTTTTGTGTATATAAATACATTGATGTTATTGAGATCGGAGAAGCTTATAGAACAAAATAGCTTTCAGAAACAGAGAAAAATGGCGGATACTAAGAATAACACAACACTACTACATCACGTAACAAACGTGAGTGCAGGCGTGAGTCCATTCAGAGGGATTGTAGATTGCGTCTTATCACAGCCTATCCAAATTTTTATTGAAGGAGTCAATAATTATTTAGCGGGAAAGAATATATTGGACGATGTAGAAGCATTTAGAGGCGAAAGCTTTGCTAGATTTCAATAGGGGAGACCTCTCCCATTGTTGCCAGAATTTCCAATTTACAAAATGTCGTACCTGGACGGACTTGCAAGCATTTTTGAAAACAGCGTATGGTTCAAAGTAACACGGAGATATGGTGAGGGACCTTCGGGGTCTTTATAAACTACGGATGGGCACTAATAGCCTTGTAGAACACAATTCAAAACTTTTTGACGCAGTGGTGAATTGGGTAGGAAAATTGAAAACATCTAAATGGGCTACAGGGGGTAATCTCTCTCTGGATAACATTCACAAACTGATCTATTTTTCCCTGCTCTTGCACGATGTACCGGATGTGATAGTGAATAGCTTTGATGAAAAGATTGAACCTACTTCAGACGAAGAATTACTTTATACTCAAATTGGAAAACATATGTCTAAATGCCCCACTGTACATAGCACAATTTTTAATGGGACAGGCCCGAGGGATAGTGTGCAAAGGGACACAGAATTTTCTCCTCCTCGTCTGTGCGCAAAAGTTGAGTATAACAAAAGATCGATCGATCAAAAGCAACAGCAGCTGCGCTGTTTCAACTGCAATAAACCAGGGCATCCAAAGAAATTGTGTAGGGTTAAATATTGTGGAATGTGTAAGAGTACTGATCATTATTGGCAGTCTTGTCCATCTCAGATACAGAGAGATGCGAGACCTACACCTCAAGGTTCTGGTAATTATAATGTGAGAATTTCTCAAGCAGGTCAAACCAGAGGGCAAAGGGATCGGCGAAATTTTTGGAAGCCCGATCAACAAAAAGGGTACAGGTGATTGGTAAATGCCATTGTGGTCTCGTGGGGGATGCCCCAGAGCCCAAGCCTATAGTCTATGGAACAGTAGGGGATGTGGATATCCCGATATTTATAGACTCTGGGGCATCAATAAATGTAATGGACTATAATTTGTATCAATCCATGTTTTCCAATTACCATTTGCAACCCTCAACGGAGACGGTGTGTGATGTGCAAGCCCATAGATTAAATACCCCGGGTTGTGTTCAAATACAGTTTACTCTCGGTGACAGAGTGTTAACAGAACCATTTTTGGTAATGAAAGGAATTGCGTTGGGCAACAGACTTTTGCTGGGTCATCCTGCTTGTAGAAGACACAAGATTTTGATCCATGTGGGTGTTCATGGGATAACACAGTCGGGATACCAGGTATTTTTCTGCCTTATGAGGACGTGAACAGAACGGAGGACATGGAGGTTATTGAAAGAGGAGATGTGCTCGGTGATATTAATGGCGGTGATATGAGTATTATGGAGAAAGGTAATATTAAAACCCACGTTGCTGATATGGGAAATGATTACGGGGGTTCTATCAGAGTTCACAGTGATAACAATGGTGGTGATGATACTTTGGATGGTGATGTTGATACTAATATTGATGTTATTTCTGACACTAACAATGCTGGGGGTGATACTGAGGGTGGTAATGTGTATGGGGCAGTGGAAAGGGGAGGTACTAACCACAAATATAGAGGTGTTTTATCCGAAGATATTATGTTACTACCTGGTTCGAAGACTATGGTAAAAGTTAAATTGAAGGAAATGAGAAACCCACAGATGTGTGTGTTATTGAAAATAGCTAAAAGCTTAGAGGAGTTGTTAGCACGGCATCGGTGAACAGTGTGTCCAAGGATGGGCTTACATGGTTAGAGTTGCTAAACTGTAATGATACAGTTAGGAGATACCAGAAAAACACATAAATATTGGATTTCCAAGATTGGAGTTGTGATAGTGGTTCAGTAGCTATCGTAGAGGGGAAACCTGAGTTTTCGGAGGCAGAAATGCAATCAAGGAAACGAATATTTAGAGAACATTTAGCTAATGCAGATTATAGCGAACACGTTGAAGCGATAAGCGGGCTCTTGGCAGAATTTGGGGATACAGTAGCCTTACAAGGTGATAAATTGGGGTTGACTAATGTGTTACAGCATAAGGTAAATTTGGAGAGTGGCACAAACCCTATTTATATTCCTGCATATCGCATACCTTTCAAAATCAGAGAACAGGTAGAGAAAGAGGTTAATAGATGGGAAGGAGAAGGAATCATTAGACCCAGCATGTCTCCTTACAACTTTCCCTTGTTAGTGGTGCCCAAGAAAGACGGTTCTGTTCGTGTATGCGTCGTTTTTAGACGTTTAAAAATTAGGAGTCGCATGCATACCAGATCTTTTTGTTGAAATTGGGGGACATAATATTTATAGCAAAATTGATTTGGCGCAGGGTTTCTTACAGGTCCCTCTTAGTGAGAGTAGCAAGGAATATACCACTTTTTCAGTGCCCAAGGGACAGTATGAATTTACGAGAATGCCTTTCAGTTTATCAGGCAGTCCGATGACCTTTACCAGGTTGGTGAACACAGTTTTGCACGGGTTATTGGGCAAAAATGTTTTTGTGTATATGGATGACATCCTGGTCGCAACAGACACGATCGCGCAACACCTGGAAGTGCTTACAGAAGTACTTAGGAGGCTTAGATTAGCAGGGTTGAAAATTAAGCTAGCCAAGTGCTCGTTCTTGAAAAAGCATATCACATATCTAGGTCACGTCATATCTAAGGAAGGGGTTAGAGTAAATGACGATAAAGTCAAAGCAATAGCGAATTTTCGCACCCCCAGATCAAAGAAAGAGATAAGGTCATTCCTGGGTATCGCCGGGTTCTTCAGGAGGTTTGTGAAAGGGTTCTCTAATATAGCAGCTCCCCTAACTGATGTGTTGCGGGAAGACGTTCAATTTCAATGGAAGGAACCCCAGGCAGAGAGTTTTCAAAAGCTCAAGGACGCGCTAATGAATCCCCCTGTTTTGAAGTTTCCAGATTTTAGCGAACCTTTTACATTAGTGACTGATGCAAGCCAGGAAGGTATAGGTGCTTGCCTTATGCAAAAGTTCGATGGGAAATTTCATCCAATAGCTTTTTATAGCAGGAAGTTCAGGACAAAAGGCAGCAACGAGAAGTCCATGGCCACCATAGATAAAGAAGCCTTTGCAATAGTGTCGAGCTTAGTTCATTTTAAAATGTTACTGATGGGGAATAAAGTAGAAGTTCTTACAGACCACAAACCATTACTAGATCTTTTTAATAAACCCGATTTGTCGCCAAAAAGAGCTTGACGGTTTTTAACCATCAGAGATTTTGATGCAAGGCTCAAATATATAGAGGGCAAATTTAACGTTGTTGCTGATGCTCTCAGCAGGAGTTTTCATGACACGGAAGGTTTCCAAGTCGTGCAAGTCACTAGCGAGGCCATACAATGGGATATACCTCTCATAGAGCAAAGGCAAGATGAATACGAGATTTTAGCAGATGCAAAAGCGTTTCTAAGAGGGGAATTAGTCAGGAAATGTTATAAGTTGCCTTTTTCGGGTTTGGAGTTAGAAGGTAATCTATTGGTTAGGAAAATTAAATATAAGTTGAGAACCAGTAATTCCGAAAGTCCTAATTCCAGTGGTTTTGGATATAGTTCATTGCAGGTTCGGTAGTCCACACTTGGGAATAGAAAAAATGTATGATGAGGTTCGTGCTAAATACATTCGGAAAAACATGGGGAAAGATGTGGAAAATTTTGTAAGGAATTGTACGGTGTGCAAGAACAACTTCATGCAAATTAGGATCGCATCCTATACCGAGTAGACCTTTTCAGAGAATACATATGGATATCTTGGGGAATTTTTGTGAGTCTAGATATACGAACAAGTACTTGTTAGTGATAATAGATGAACTTACAAGGATAGTAGAAATTTTCCCACTTAAGCATAAAACGGCCGAAGAAGTAGCCATAGCGTTTTTCAATGGTATCATTTGCAGATATGGCTCACCCGAAGTTCTATTAACCGACAATGGGAGGGAATTTGTGAACAAAACCTTGGAATGTTTAGCTGAAATCATGGGGATACAGAAAGTAACAATTATTCCATACAGACCCGAGGCTAATGGGTTGTGCGAACGAACAAACAGGAAAGTGCTCGAGGCTCTCAGGAAAACTGTAGGTGGTAATGATAAGAATTGGGACAGATATGTTAATGTTGTTAGACATAGTATTAACACTATGGTTAGTGATTCAATTAAAATGTAACCATTTGAAGCTTTGTTTGGTTGTCCAGCACGAGACACATTTGATTTGCTAACTATGCCTCATCATGGGGAGGATACGGTCAAGGCGTTGGTATCCACAGCGAGAGAGAGACACACTTGTCTCAGCCGTAATCTCGAATCCACAACCAGAGATATGGTACAGAAGAGTAATAGTAAAACATTTGATCCCAAGATCAATGTCGGAGACAAGGTATTTTTAAAACTTAACGTGAGAAATGAGCTAAATTACAAATTAGGCCCGAAGTTTGAAGGTCCTTTCAAAGTCATTGAAGAGAAAATTGGAAACAGATTTGTAGTCTTAAGAGGAAAAACCAGTTCGGTCGAGGTTAACACATATCTCGAAGTTGAAAAGAATTGGTTGTGGTGATTAATAAATTGTCGTGCAGTCGCATTTTTTTTCCTTTTTTTTCTTGCTGTCTGGTTTTTGCGATTTGGTGGCAGAATGCTTTCACATTTTTTTTTCTCTCTTTTATTTCCTTCTACTGTTTTTTCTTATTATGCGCAAATCTGCGGCGTTTTGGCGTAAGATTTTAGGGTTAATATTTTACGTGGCAAGTGGTTGAAATATGGCAAATTTTTGTTTTAGTTGAGAAACGTGATGATAAACATGTGTTTATTCCTGTGTGTATGATATTTGGGGCTGAATTTTTGGGGTTTCACGTGCTGAATAGATGACATTGGGGTTTTATATAATTCGGGTGATGTCGTGGGGCTTATGATTTAACGAAAATTTTTTTGGAGGGGGGATGATTTTTTTTTGTTTTGCATGGGGTCATTAATTAAATGGAGGAAATATTTTTATCACTGGAGTGGTGTTATTATTAAGATGGTGATTTATATATATAAGGAGATGGCATTAATCCTTGGGGGGTGACTTTTTTTGGCGGTATATAATTATGGAATTGCGAGTTTATCGTAGTTTTTTATCCCGAATAGGTGATAATTTTTATATAATTGGGCAGTATCATTTGGGAGAATTATGTCTTCAAGATAGTTCTGTGGAATGTGCTGATGTAGTTTCAGTATAGAGAAGTTTTTGAGAATCATGAGTTTCTGGCGCTGCGAGTCTGACTATGCTGCAGTTTGAAGCACCTGAGGTGTTCATAGGTGGATTTTTTGCTAATGTTGCTGTAATGAATTCAGTTGCCGATTTTTCCCTTTGGAATTGATTACTCGGGGATTTGCACTATTCTCGTAGATATTGATTATAGCATTCCATGAGAATGTATCATGTAAGGGGATTCTTTTCCGGTCGTTTCTGGTCGATGGGATTGCTGCGGTAGCAGATTCCGTAACAGTACACATTCCGTTTTGGGTAAGATATTGAATTATATATGTTTTTTTTTCTCTTATGTGCGTTGTGTAATGGGAGAAATTTCACTTATTATTGTTGTTATTATCTTATTTTTTCCTTTTTCTTTTTTTCTCTTTTCTTACGAGAGAATGTTGTAATGGGGGTTAAGCTCTAAATAGCATTTTTATTTTAGATAGGAGATATAATTTGTCAGGGTATGTGAGTTAGATAGAAGGGGTGTTCGGCATTATATTTTATGGAGGCTAGTTATATAAACCATATAGGGGTTTTTGCTGTTAGACTTTATGGGTTCTCTTTTGATAGCGTGTTTGTCAGATATGGGATTATTTGTGAGGATTCAGTGGGTAAAGATTATATTTTGTTTAGCGAGGAATTTTTAATATTTGACAAGTAGATTGAGTATATTAATTAGTGACGGATTTGTGGGGTAAAGCAAGACTTTAGTTATTTTATGACCATGTAGAACTTTTAAATACGGACACACAATGACTTTAGAGAATTCCCAACTCTACATGATGATGGCGATGGAAACGACTTCGTTCTACAGTACCAGAGGTCGAGTCAAGTCTACACACAAAAGGCGTTTCTATGGACTGCCTTTGCAAAGGATGAGATGTCTTCGATATACCGTCTCACGATACGTTCTGGGATAAATCAGGAGTCTACAGTCTTCGATGAGGCGGGTGCAAGTAGCACTTGCATAGAAGTCACGGGATATTTCCTTGACAACAGGGTGGTGACCACATTTCCTTCAGTAGAAAACGTCGAAGCTACAGTTTCGCTACGAGAGGGTGTTGGATACACTCACGAGGGTCGCAGACGCTGAATAATGGTGCGTGCTGAGTTGTTCCGAGTTGGTTTACGCACTTGACCTGCGTCTACAATTCGCTCGTCCTACAGGGATCCCAGCTATTTGATGGTTCCTGCAGGGTTCTCTCTGATTTCTTAATGGTGGTTAGTCGGCGTGTCTACAACTCATCCACAAAAGTGTTTCACAAACACTTACATGGAAACCATGAGGCAGTTCGAATTCCACCTACAGTGGAGACCGTTACAGTCACGCCACTGGAGGATAGTGACGAAGATGAATTCTTCTTCGACGAACGTTACACTATACCAGTATTAATGATCATATTAGGTGCTATACTGATCACCATTTGTGCGCTAGGAGTTCTTAAACTTTTGTACATTCAACGAAACACAAGGGCTCCAGCAACGGAGGTGGCCCTAAGTCATGTGGTAAATTGATACATTGTGCATTAGTTGCTGATGTGGTGTGTGACAGGAGTGCACAGAGGAGATAGGTGGCTGAGCCATCTTACAAGTGTGTAATGTTAAGTGAAATCACATATCGTGTCTTGCTTGGAGACAAGCTGAGCTGTAAGGGCAGCTTACTTGAGCGAACGAATTTGAGTACGCAAGCGTTCTAACCGAGAGATCACTCGCCCTGTCATCAAGCATGTACATTAGTTTATACGGATGTTACAGGCCTAATAGTCTAAGGCACTTGCGAAAGTCACATTCTTTTCGGTGAGCACAAAGAAGTCAGGTGGTACACGCCAAGTGTCGGGAGAGAAAGCCCCATCGTAAAGGTATGACACATATTTTGTAAAAACTTAGAAAACCGTTACCTTTGAAAAGAGAGAGAGGTGTGAAATACCTTCTTTTACGTAGATACTTTGAAACGAGTGATGTGTGAAGTGTATCTTTTATCCATTATTATCTTTATTACAGATGGGTCCTATTCCATGGCTAATTTAGAGACAGGATTCTCTAACCTGACTAATATAATGAACTTTTGACATTTTGGGTCTGGGAGTGAATTCTTAGTCAGGAGGGTAGAATGTTAACTTACTGGTTTCTTTATGGGCAGATTTGGGTTTTCTGTCATTATGACTTGTTAATCATTTTGTTCTATTTTATATTCAACTGCTTTGGGTAATAAATAGTATATTTCTATACTTACGAGATCTTAATAGCCTAACGACATGGTTGCAGACAGAGGGCACCATTGACAGCAGGTAAGGGTTTTTAATTTGTGTAGTTTAATAAAAGGAGGGGGGGTTAAGATATATATACATATACTATATATATATATATATATATTATATATAGTATATATATATGTATATATTTGTATATATACCTATATATATATATATATATATATATATATATATATATATATATCTATAGATATATATATATATATATATATATATATATATATATATATATATATATATATATATATATCTATATATATATATATATATCTATATATATCTATATATATATATATATATATATATATATATATATATATATATGTTTTTTTTTATATATATATATCATATATATTATATATATATATATATAGATATATATAGATATATATATATATAGATATATATAGATATATATCTATAGATATATATATATATATATATATATATATAAATATGCCACGAAGGAAAATAAACGTCGGAGTATCCGCGAGACCTTTTGACGTCCAAACGTCCTTTACTAAGCAGATGAACTGACATACATGAGGAAAAAGACAAAACAAGAAGATTCGTATAACTGACAGATAGGGATTATAAAGAGATTAGTACCTAGAATCCGACACACCTGGAAGATGAGTAACCTTCCCAAACAAGCATAAACAATGGGTGCAATTAAAAGTTTAAGACAATCATCTCAGATACAAGGATAAAACAATTAAAGGATTATAGGTGACAGCTATTCAGAACTTTGGTAAACAAAACCATATTCACAATACATATTTCACAATACATGTTAGACATACATTACAACAAAGATAAACTCTAAGGCAACTAATTTTACTATTAAGTCTGTAATTATATCTTTGAGGTCATTCTTAAACATGTTACAAATACAAGGGTCTAAATGAAAAAGGCCATGACTAACATTGAAATTACAATGAAAAGTAAGTTGTATTAAAGCAGATTCTAAAAGATTTTGTGATAAGACATCTCTTGACCTTGCAATTACTGAACTACCAAACCAATTTATTCGTTGGTTGTTTTCACTTAAGTGAATGAATATTGCATTAGATGTTTGCCCAGTTTTTACAGAATATTTATGCTGGTTTAGCCTTACTTCTAGGCCCTTGCTAGACTGTCCGAGATAAAATGAGGGACAATCCATACATGGAATTTTATATATTATGTTGTTGCTTTCTCTGGGGCCATTTTTTATTAACATTCCTTTTAGGGTGTTATTATAGGAAAAAACAAGGTTGACATTAAAAGCTCTTAACGATGATTTAATGGTTTCAAATCCGTTAAAATAAGGCAAACTGAGAATGTTCTTAGAATTTTCTTTCTGCGTGTTACTTACACTATAAAACTTTTTGTGGGCTTTATCATAACAAATATCTAATATATGTGAAGGATAGCAAATTCTTTCCCTATTTTTCTTATGTATTCAATTTCTCGATCCAAATATTGGGGACTGACAATGCGCAATGCTCGTAAAAACATGGAAGAAAAAATTGATATTTTTATGTTAAGATGGTGCCCTGAGAAGAAATGAACATAGGATAATGATGTGACTTATAAAAAACTAAAAAAAATCCCCTTGATCAAGTCATAAAAAACTTCAATAGCACAGTGAAAAATATTCTTAAAGATAAAACAGAACTACTAGGCAAATTGTCAGTCAAATCTCCTTCGCTACCTTACTTGTACGGATTAGTCAAAACCCACAAAGAAAATATCCCTATGCAGCCTATTATCAGTACTGTTGGTTCAATTTCATATAAACTTTCGAAATATATCACTAAGATCTTGTCCCCGTTACTTGGAACCATCTCCGATTCTCATATATATAATTCTCTAGATTTAGTTGATAAATTAAACAAAATTGCTCTTTGCCCTACTGATAGATTCGTTAGTTTTGATGTATGTTCTCTTTTTACTAAAGTCCCTGTAGACTCTATTTTAGAATATCTTAGTAATGAACTAACTCAGCATGAATTACCTACACCTGTAAGTCACATTATTTCACTCACGAGTTTGTGCATTTGTGATTGTATGTTTATATTCAATGGTGAATTTTATCAACTAATATTTGGCAAGGCAATGGGAAATCCTTTGTTCCACTACTCTCAAACTTGTACACGGAATTCTTTGAAAACGCTACTTACCTAATATCATCTATATTCCTGTAAAGTGGTATCATTATGTTGATGATATTTTAGCTGTTCTGCCTGTCGGTATTGATGTAAATGATTTACTCTCTAAATTAAATAATCAGGTACCATCGATTAAGTTTACTCTAGAATTAGAAAAAGACAATTGCCTCCCTTTCTTAGATGTTTTGATACAAAGAGAACCATTTCAATGTAAATTCAGTATTTATAGGAAACCGACCAACAACTCAACCTATGTTCATTTCTTCTCAGGCCACCATCTCAACATAAAAATATCAATTTTTTTTTCTATGTTTTGACAAGCATTGCGCATTGTCAGTCCCCAATATTTGGATCAAGAAATTGAATACATAAGAAAAATAGGGAAAGATTTATGCTATCCTTCACATAAATTAGATATTTGTTATAATAAAGCCCACAAAAAGTTTTATAGTGTAAGTAACACGCAGAAAGAAAATTCTAAGATCATTCTCAGTTTGCCTTATTTTAACGGATTTGAAACCATTAAATCATTGTTAAGAGCTTTTAATGTCAACCTTGTTTTTTCCTATAATAACACCCTAAAAGGAATGTTAATAAAAAATGGCCCCAGAGAAAGCAACAACATAATACATAAAATTCCATGAATGGATTGTCCCTCATTTTATCTCGGACAGTCTAGCAAGGGCCTAGAAGTAGGGCTAAGCCAGCATAAATATTCTGTAAAAATTGGGCAAACATCTAATGCAATATTCATTCACTTAAGTGAAAACAACCACCGAATAAATTGGGTTGGTAGTTCAGTAATTGCAAGGTCAAGAGATGTCTTATCACGAAATCTTTTAGAATCTGCTTTAATATAACATACTTTTCATTGTAATTTCAATATTAGTCGTGGCCTTTTTCATTTAGACCCTTGTATTTGTAACATGTTTAAGAATGACCTCAAAGATATAATTACAAATTTAAATAAAAATTAGTTGCCTTAGAGTTATCTTCATTGCAATGTATGTCTAACATGTATTGTGAATATGTATTGTGAATATGGTTTTGTTACCCAAACTTCTGAATAGCTGTCACCTATAATCCTTTAATTGTTTTGTCCTTGCATCTAGGATGATTGTCTTAAAATTTTAATTGCACCCATTGCTTATGCTTGTTTGGGAAGGTTACTCATCTTCCAGGTGTGTCGGATTCTAGGTACTAATCTCTTTATAATCCCTATCTGTCAGTTATACGAATCTTCTTGTTTTGTCTTTTTCCTCATGTATGTCAGTTCATCTGCTTAGTAAAGGACGTTTGGGCGTCGAAAGGTCTTGCGGATACTCGGTCATTTATTTTCCTTCGTGGCATATATCTTTATTTATGGATTTATCACGTTCCTAACTTTCGTGATTCAGTTATACGTACATATATATATATATATATATATATATATATATATATATATATATATATACATATGTCATATCACATTACCGTGATTCATATACATACATCGAGCTACAATGTCCTTTAATATCTAATTCGCTCTACCTCAGAATTAATATATTTTCATATATGCTTAACCGAAGGGGAATTTTTTCTCGATAATAGATTTACCTGTACCTGGGCGCAAACGCAGGAGACATTCAAATCCAGGCACGTCAGTGGTGGTGGTGGGGTGGGAAGAGCTTCACTGACGTGCCTGGATTTGAATGTCTCCTGCGTTCGCGCCCAGGTACAGGTAAATCTATTATCGAGAAAAAATTCCCCTTCGGTTAAGCATATATGAAAATATATTAATTCCGAGGTAGAAGCGAATTAGATATTAAAGGACATTGTAGCTCGATGTATATATATATATATATATATATATATATATTATATATATATATATATATATATATATATATATATATATATATCTAATAAAAGGAGCCCATAAAAACACCAAAATGTAGAGAGAAAAGTACTATATTTCAGAGACTGCTGTCTCTCTCTTCAGGTATATGAATGAGAAAAGTTTACAGAAAAGGTGGTATTTATACCAAGAGATTCGTCCACAAGTAAGCCAATTTAGGTCACCCCCGCTGATAATCTTCCTTTAATCTTCTTAAGCGTTGGTTGAATGAACACTGCGTCGACGATGTCCGATGTCCAATTCCCTTTTGAGATGTTCATTACCTGCTTCTCTTTTATTAAGGCCGATCCATCATTTGACTCTTGTACCGGCAGTTGCTGCTATAAATTACACGTGACATATTCCAGTTTATTCTATGGTTATGTTCATTTATATGATTGAAAATAGCCGAGTTCTGTTGTCCATACTTAACTGACCGTTTGTGTTGTATTAATCTCTGGGGAAGTGATTTACCTGTAAATCCGATGTAAGATTGGTCACAGTCCTGGCATGGGATCTCATATACCCCAGAGTCTTTGGGCGATGTCTTTTGTTGGACGTTAATCAGGGATTTGGCTAAGGTATTTGGGTAGGTAAATGCAAAAGGGTTGGATTTCCCAAGGGTGTGAGTTACTCTCTTAATCGTCTCCAGGTGGGGAATTTTTATTTTATTGTTGGGTGTGTCCTCTGTCTTGTCTTTAGGGGGTCGGTAGAAAATTACGTTTGCTTTTTGAATTGCTTTCTCAATTATATGGTCAGGATACTTTAAAGATGAAAGTTGCTTGCGAATTAGTTCAAATTCTTTTTCCAGGAAATCTGGGGAACAAATTCGTAAGGCTCTTAAGAATAGGTTGCTAGCTACACCTATCTTGATAGTATTGTCATGATAGCTAAAGTAGTGAATATATGAAAGTGAGAACGTTGGTTTTCTGTATATGGTAAATTTGTATTCTGTCGTGTCTGATTATTAAAACATCAAGAAAAGGAATTTTGTTGTCTGTTTCCCATTCAACTTTAAATTTGATGCTGGGCACTAATGCGTTTAATTTTGAGAGGAATTCATTAAAATTACCCCACTTATTATATCCCATGTTAGTATGTCATCCACGTATCATCCACAGCATGTTTTTGGGTTTTATTGCATTTATTACTGTAGTTTCAAAGTATTCCATGTACAGATTGGCTAAAATAGGACTTAAAGGACTACCCATACTACACCGAATTTTGCTTGTAGAATGATTCCCCGAATGAAAATACGTTATTAGATGCACATATTCAACTAACTTTATTATTTTGTCAAGTGCCAAAGGGAAATGATCTGAATAGGGGGATAATTTTTCCCTTAAAAACTGAAGAACATCCTGTACTGGTACTTTTGTGAATAGGGAGTCTACGTCAAGGCTTAAAAGTTTTATGTTGTGAAGTGGTATATGTGCTTCTCTGAATTGTGACAAAAGTCTTCCGAATGTTTGATGTGACTGGGAGAAAAAGTGCCTAAAAAAAGGAGAAAGGAGGCCAGCTAACCATTTAGAAATTTTGTAATTGAAAGCTCCGGCGCATGAAAACGATGGGTCTGAATGGAAGATTGTCTTTGTGAGTTTTGGGAAGACCATAAAAGTAGGGTAATTTAGGATTAATTACTTTAAATTTCTCTAATAGTTCAATTACTATTTTGTCTTGGCCAATTAATCTTACTTTCCGAAAAAATTCTGTGGGAACGTTCTGGAGGGGATTTTTCGTCAGTTTTTCGTAAGTATTTTGTGTCGCTAAGGAGCTGGTTGATTTTGTCAAGGTAGAAGTCTTTGTCCATTATTACAATTTTGCCGTCTTTGTCGGATCTACTTATTATAACATCTAACTTTTTTAGCGAGTGGATGGCTATCATGAATCTGCGGGGAACAGGATATTTCTTATGAAGGTCAGTTAAAGCATTTAGTAACACTCCTTTTAAACATATCTCTTCACGGCTGTAGTTTTTGTCAGATATGAATTTATCAAAAGCCACTATGAAGTCTAGGTTGTTTTTGCGGTCTGGCATTAGGGCAAAGGATAAGCCTAAATTTAAAACTAAATGTTGATTTACAGTAAGGGGGTGTTGGATAAGTTTAAAACTTTGTCTTGTTGTTCAAGATTATTCCATGCGCTATTATCTATTAGGTTATTTAACTTGCGTAAAAATCTGTTGGAATGAGTCACGCTATTATAGGCAGCAATGTCGGACCACGTATACAGGTATCTGATTTCATTCTGTTCCGACATTGCTGCCTATAATAGCGTGACTCATTCCAACAGACTTTTACGCAAGTTAAATAACACCTAATAGATAATAGCGCATGGAATAATCTTGAACAACAAGACAAAGTTTTAAACTTATCACACCCCCTTACTGTAAATCAACATTTAGTTTTAAATTTAGGCTTATCCTTTGCCCTAATGCCAGACCGCAAAAACAACCTAGACTTCATAGTGGCTTTTGATAAATTCATATCTGACAAAAACTACAGCGTGAAGAGATATGTTTAAAAGGAGTGTTACTAAATGCTTTAACTGACCTTCATAAGAAATATCCTGTTCCCCGCAGATTCATGATAGCCATCCACTCGCTAAAAAAGTTAGATGTTATAATAAGTAGATCCGACAAAGACGGCAAAATTGTAATAATGGACAAAGACTTCTACCTCGACAAAATCAACCAGCTCCTTAGCGACACAAATACTTACGAAAAACTGACGAAAAATCCCCTCCAGAACGTTTCCCACAGATTTTTTTTTTTCGGAAAGTAAGATTAATTGGCCAAGACAAAAAGAGTATTGAACTATTAGAGAAATTTAAAGTAATTAATCCTAAAATTACCTACTTTTATGTCTTCCCAAAACTCACAAAGACAATCTTCCATTCAGACCCATCGTTTCATGCGCCGGAGCTTTCAATTACAAAATTTCTAAATGGTTAGCTGGCCTCCTTTCTCTTTTTCCTTTTTTAGGCACTTTTTCTCCCAGTCACATCAAACATTCGGAAGACTTTTGTCACAAATTCAGAGAAGCACATATACCACTTCACAACATAAAACTTTTAAGGCCTTGACGTAGACTCCCTATTCACAAAAGTACCAGTACAGGACGTTCTTCAGTTTTTAAGGGAAAAATTATCCCCCTATTCAGATCATTTCCCTTTGGCACTTGACAAAATAATAAAGTTAGTTGAATTATGTGCATCTAATAACGTAGTTTTTTTCATTCGGGGAATCATTCTACAAGCAAAAATTCGGGTGTAGTATGGTAGTCCTTTAAGTCCTATTTTAGCCAATCTGTACATGGATACTTTGAAACTACAGTAATAAATACAATAAAACCCAAAAACATGCTGTGGATGAGATACGTGGATGACATACTAACATTTTGGGATAATAAGTGGGGTAATTTTAATGAATTCCTCTCAAAATTAAACGCATTAGTGCCCAGCATCAAATTTAAAGTTGAATGGGAAACAGACAACAAAATTCCTTTTCTTGATGTTTTAATAATCAGAGACACGACAGAATACAAATTTTACCATATACAGAAAACCAACGTTCTCACTTTCATATATTCACTACTTTAGCTATCATGACAATACTATCAAGATAGGTGTAGCTAGCAACCTATTCTTAAGAGCCTTACGAATTTGTTCCCCAGATTTCCTGGAAAAAGAATTTGAACTAATTCGCAAGCAACTTTCATCTTTAAAGTATCCTGACCATATAATTGAGAAAGCAATTCAAAAAGCAAACGTAATTTTCTACCGACCCCCTAAAGACAAGACCAGAGACACACCCAACAATAAAATAAAAATTCCCCACCTGGAGACGATTAAGAGAGTAATCACACCCTGGGAAATCCAACCCTTTTGCATTTACCTACCCAAATACCTTAGCCAAATCCCTGATTAACGTCCAACAAAAGACATCGCCCAAAGACTCTGGGGTATATGAGATCCAATGCCAGGACTGTGACCAATCTTACATCGGAATTTACAAAGGTAAATCACTTCCCCAGAGATTAATACAACACAAACGGTCAGTTAAGTATGGACAACAGAACTCGGCTATTTTCAATCATATAAATGAACATAACCATAGAATAAACTGGAATATGTCACGTGTAATTTATAGCAGCAACTGCCGGTACAAGAGTCAAATGATGGAATCGGCCTGTTAATAAAAGAGAAGCATGGTTAATGAACATCTCAAAAGGGAATTGGACATCGGACATCGTCGACGCAGTGTTCATTCAACAACGCTTAAGAAGATTAAAGGAAGATTATCAGCGGGGTGACCTAAATTGGCTTACTTGTGGACGAATCTCTTGGTATAAAAATACCACCTTTTCTGTAAACTTTTCTCATTCATATACCTGAAGAGAGAGACAGCAGTCTCTGAAATATAGTACTTTCTCTCTACATTTGGTGTTTTTATGGGTTCCTTTTATTAGATGGAATTCTGTTGTTACAGAACACTTTTACCAGTCATATATATATATATATACAGATATATATATATATATATATAATATATATATATATATTAGATATATATATATATATATCCCACAAATAGTTAGAACCACCACTATATATATAAATATATATATATATATATATATATATATATATATATATATATATATATATATATATATATATATAGTATATCTATATATATATATATATATATATATATATATATATATATATATAAAACTATACTAGGAAAACTAAGGAAAGCACACAGGACATTAATCCACTACGCACCAGCATCGACAATGCAGCATCTATTCATGGCAACCAAATATCTAAGCTGCATCCCAGACCATCCAAGATTGGAAGATGCAAAATATACCGAAGATGCATTAGAAATTCTCTGGTAGATATTAGAGGTGCCTCACACTGAGGGACCTAGCTCATCTGCGGAATATTAATATATATATAGCGATATATATCGATATATATATACATAGATAATACTCACATCACATACATAAAATATATATGTAGATATTATATATATATATATTCTATATATACTAGAGATTTATAATATATATATAATATATATAAATATATATTACTAATATATATATATATATTATATATGATATAGATATATATATATATTATCTATATATTATATATATATATATATATATAACATATATATATATATATTATTTATATATATATATATAATATATAATATATTTATATATAGTATAGATATATATATACATATATATTATATTAATGTATATATAGTATTATATAGATATATCTATATACGTATCTATATAATATATATATTTTATATCGATATATATATATATATCTATATATATATATAATCTCAATATATATATCTATATATATATAGTATATATATATATATTCTATCTATATAAGATATATATTACATACATACATACATACATTACATACATACCAGACTGCTATCTACATACATACATACATACATATATCATAGATATATAGATATACATACCATATATTACATATATTATATATATATATCAGTCATATATATACTAGTTATATATACATATCTATATATATATATATCAAGATAATATATATATATCCTATATATATATATACTGTATAATACATACAAAAATAACAACAGAATTCCTGGAAAAAGAATTTGAACTAATTCGCAAGCAACTTTCGTCTTTAAAAATATCCTGACCATATAATTGAGAAAGCAATTCACAAAGCAAACGTAAGTTTCTACCGACCCCCTAAAGACAAGACCAGAGATACACCCAACAATAAAATAATAATTCCCCACCTGGACACGATTAAGAGAATAACCAACCCCTAGGAAAATCGAACCCTTTTGTATTTACTTACCCAAACACCTTAGCCAAATCCCTGATTAACGTCCAACAAAAGACATCTCCAAAGGACTCTGGGGTATACGAAATCCCATGCCAGGACTGTGACCAATCTTACATCGGATTTACAGGTAAATCCCTTCCCCAGAGATTAATACAACACAAACGGTCAGTTAGGTATGGACAACAGAACTCGACTATTTTCAACCATATAAATGAACATAACCATAGAATAAACTGGAATTTGTCACGTGTAATTTATAGCAGCAACTGCCGGTACAAGAGTCAAATGATGGAATCGGCTTAATAAAAAGAGAGGCAGGTAATGAAAACATCTCAAAAGGAGCATGGATTTCGGACACAATCGACAACGTCTTCATTCAACCAACCCTTAAGAAGATTAAAGGAAGAAATTACAGCGGGGGGTGACTTAAAATGGCTTGTTTGTGGATGGACCTCTTGGTATAAATACCACCTTTTCTGTAAACTTTTCTCATTCATCTACCTGAAGAGGGAGACAGCAGTCTCTGAAATATAGTATTTTTTCTCCTATATTTTGTGGTGTTTTATGCGGCTCCATTTATTATAATATATATTTTATTATATATATATATAGATATATATATATATATATATATATTATATATATATATATATATATATATACAGTGGTACCTCGAGATACGAAATTTTAATCCGTTCCGATGCGGCCTTCGTATCATGAGTTTTTCGTATCTTGAACCGCATTATACATGTAAATGCCTAATCCGTTCCAAGCCCTACAAAAACACCCCAGTAATTTATATATCCAGGCTTACAACAAATGTTCTAGGGTTATGACGCCGATCCGACAGAAGAAAATATGGACTCCAAAAAAGGCAAAATACTGTACATACTAGAGTAATATTCAACTGCATGTAATTTCAACCCCATTTTTACTGCATATATTAGGACTTTAGCATATGTCCCCTTAGCAAATAGCTTAGCCTATGTTAGCAGTTGCTACTGTAGCTTAGTCTATGATTCTGACATTTAAACTAAGCTAAAAGCTTAGAATATGTAAATAAAAATGTATAAAGAATCAGTATGTACTCATTTTAAATAATTATTAATTAATCATTAAGTATAATACACAAACAAACAAACAAAAAAACTTTCCAATCATTTGTTTACATCCAGCACTTATGAGTACCAACGATCACCATGCAATCACTTTTCCTAGCACACAGTAAGCCATAAATTTTCATTATCTCTCTTCAACTAATGAAACTACCAAACAGTAAATAACCATTCATTTTCTATTCTGTATTCTATCTTTAACTAATGTAGATACTGAGTTACTGACACCTATAATGAAAACATATACATAATATATTAAAACAGAAGAAGAATTCTAGAAAATACGTATTTGTTGGCTTTGATGATAGCAGTCTTGATTTATTTTATATTTTATGATATCTAATTCACAATTTGTTTTATTAACCCTCTTACGCCGACTGGACGTATTTTACGTCAACATTTTTTGTCTACCCGTGTGCCGACTGGACGTATTTTACGTCAACTTACAAAAGTTTTTTTTTAAAAAAAATTCGCGGAAAATACTTATAGGCCTACCAGCCTAAAACTTTTGAATCACGCGCCTTGGGGATGTTGGGAGTTCACGGATCAGGTGTTGTTTTGTTTACAATCGTTACGCAGGCGCACAAGCGCGAATTTCTTTCTTGCCGCACTAAAAAGTATGTGACACATCTCGGAAATTATTTCGTCACGTTGACGTAATTTTTGTACCATTGTAAATTAGCCGTACATGAAGTATTATATATGAAAATGTGTGCATTTTTTATGTAGAATACAACAATAAAATACTCAGGATTGTAGCTTTTATCAGTTTAAGATATTTTCATATAAATAACGATAATTGCCAAAATTTCAACTTCGGTCAACTTTGACTCTACCGAAAATGGTCGAAAAAACGCAATTGTAAGCTAAAACGCTTATATTCTAGTAATATTCAATCATTTACCTTAATTTTGCAACTAATTGGAAGTCTCTAGCACAATATTTCGATTTATGGTGAATTTATGAAAAAAACATTTTCTTTACGTCCGCGCGGTAACTCTCTCCGAAAAAAACATACATGTGATTGTGGTAATGTTTGCACCATTTTAAAATTAGCCGTTATATAAAGTTTTATATATGGAAATGTGCGCAATTTCATGCACAATACAACTAAAAACAACCCATGGTTGTAGCTTTTATCAGTTTTGAGATATTTTCATATAAATAACGATAATTGCCAAAATTTCAACCTTCGGTCAACTTTGACTCTACCGAAATGGTAGAAAAACGCAAATTGTAAGCTAAAACGCTTATATTCTAGTAATATTCAAGCATTTACCTTAATTTTACAACAAATTGGAAGTCTCTAGCACAATATTTTGATTTATGGTGAATTTATGAAAAAATAACATTTTCTTTACGTCCGCGTGGTAACTCTTCCGAAAAAATCATACGTGCGATTGTGGTAATGTTTGCACCATTTTAAATTAGCCGTTACATAAAGTTTTATATATGAAAATGTGCGCATTTTCATGTAGAATACAACAAAAAATAATTGAAGGTTGTAGCTTTTCTCATTTTTGAAATATTTGCATATAAATCACGATAAATAGAAAAAAACCATGTTCGGTCAACTTTGACTCTACCGAAATGGTCGAAAACGCAATTGTACGCTAAAAACTCTTACAGTCTAGTAATATGCAGTCATTTATCTTCATCTTGAAACAAATTCGAAGTCTCTAGCAAAATATTTAGATTTATGGTGAATTTTAAAAAAAATCTTTCCTTCCCTCAACGAGCGGATTCTCCGCCACAAATCTCCGAAATACGTACGTCCCATTCTCGGAATATTTGCTCCGTTCCATATTAGTCATTTCATAGAGTTTTATATATGAAAATGTGCGCAATTTCATGTAGAATAAAACGAAAAATTATTTTGTTTGAAGGTTGTAGCTCTTCTTATTTCGAAATAATTGCATATAAAAAATATATATATAAAAAAATTCGACATTCGGTCAACTTTAACTCGTCAGATATGGTCGAAAACTGCAATTGTAAGCTAATACTCTTACAGTATAGTAATATTCAATCATTTTTCTTCATTTTGAAAGAAATTGGAAGTCTCTAGGACAATATTTAGATTTATGGTGAATTTTTGAAAAAAATATTTGTTTACGTCCGCGCGTTACGAATTCATGCATTATTTTGTGATAATATTTTCTCTGTGTTGCTTTTATCGTTTTACAATGTGTTATATACCAAAATGATCGCAATTTAGTGTAAATTACAACGAAAAAAAAGTAACTTGTTACCTTTAACCGTTTTGCGCACAGCGCCATTTGAATACAAATTATATATGAAATTCGTTTTTGCGCTATCATATATCGCATTATTTATATATGATAATGATAATTTTTTTCATTTCTGATGGATGCATACTAAACTTCAGGCAATGACAAAAAATGGAGCCAAAAATGAACTCTTAATCTTGAAAACTAAGCACGCTGTGAGTTTTTGAAAAAAAATATTTTTTCCGCTTCCGCGCTCACTCCGAAACCCCTTCGGCACACGGGAGACAATTTTTTATTTACCGCTCCGGTGTAAAAGGGTTAAATGTATTGCATGTACTCATTTCAAATAATTATTAAGTAACCATTAACTACAATAAACAATGAAAAAAAAAAAAAAAGCTTCCAAACTTCTGTTTACATTCAGCACTTACAAGTACCGAACGATCGCCAAGTAATCACTTTTCCTAGCACACAGTAAGCCATAAATTTTCATTATCTCTCTTCAACTACTGAAAATACCAGACAGTATAATAACCATTCATTTCTATTCTTTATTCTATCTTTACCTAATAATGTTTTTTTATTAAATGTATTGCATGAATAAAGTTTGTTTTCAATTTACAGCATCCTTTTACCAATAGAATACTTAAAGCACAAGGGGTAGATGCTGACCAATAGGAGAGTAGCACTTATGGGGTGACTAGCATCAGGAACCAATAGGAGAGCGGGAGGATGGTGGCGAGTTTACTCAGTTGGCAGCACGGGAGTTTTAAAATTGTTCTCGGTGGTCCGGGCAAATCTCGGGACTTTACAGCAACAACCTTTCGTATCTTGAAAACTTTTCATATGTAGAGCTGTAAAATTTTTCGTATTTGCTTTCGTATCTCGAGTTTTTCTTAAGTTGAGCCTCTTGTATGTTGAGGTACCACTGTGTATGTATATATATATATATATATATATATATATATATATATATATATATATATAAATATATATATATATATATATATAATATGTATATATATATATATTTATATGTATATATATACATATATATACATACACAGTGGGAGCCCTGTTTTCGCGGACTCGCACATTAGCGTATTTCTCTCAGGAACATTTCCCCTCATTATTCATGGGAAATTTGCCTATTCGCGGTATTTTTCTATGAGAAATAGTACCCACAAAAACCTTGTTTTATTTATCAATTTCATCATTAAAAATACACTTTTTGTGATAAAACTATTAAAAAACCAAATAAAAAAACTTTTTGTGGTTTTTTTTTAGTTTTAACTAACAAAATAGGAGGTTTTAAGCATTTTTATAGGGGTTCCAACTATTTGTGTCTAAACTATTCACAGGGGGGTCTGGTATGCATCCCCATGAATACGGGGGAACCACTGTGTGTGTGTGTGTGTGTGTATATATATATATATAGATATATATATATATATATATATATATATATATATATATATATATATATATATATATAAAGGTGTTGCCACAGAGGAAAATTGAAAGTTGTGCCTTAGTAGAGGGTCGTGCTATACCGAAAGTTCTTGGCTTTCTCGCCTTTCAATTTTCCTCCGTGGCAACACCTTTATTTATACATAGCATCATGTTTTATATACTTTGTGTTCAAGTTATTCATATATATATATATATATATATATATATATATATATATATATATATATGCAAATTCCACTGGAAAATGATGGTCAGAAATCCAAGCGCTTTCATCTTTACTCAGACATTGTCAAGGAGTTAATGAGGTACAATTGGAGAGAAAGGTCTCAGGTACAACACAAGATCAAGAATACCAGATGGTTAATTGTCAAAAGGGTAAAAATTAAAAGAGATAATCCAGGATTTTGAAGGGCTTGGACCATTTAATTAAACAGTTTACACCGCAATGCGCCTCCCTACCTTATATGTATGGTTTAGTCAAGACACATAAAAATCACACTATTTCGATGAGCGCATGCAATCATCAATCTCATCGGAGACTTCAGTGTGAGCAGATATGGCATCTTCTCTTTAGGAGCTGTATTTATTAACATTGGGAGCTACTGCTAGGGCTTATTTTGATGACATGGAGGGTAAACCTAAGAGAGAAAGGCTGAAATGGTTAAACAGTGGATAACAAAAAGATATGAGCTATTACATGAGGCACTGGTTAATGGAACTAAAAAAACAAAATGACAATATAAATATAAATATATATACTATTAGTATATATATAGTATAATATAATATATAATAATAATATAATATACATACATATATTATATTATATTATATTATAGGTATATTATAATATAATATATTATATAATATATATATATAATATTTATATTGTCATTGTTGTTTTTAGTTCATTAACCAGTGCCTCATGTAATAGCTCATGTCTTTTTGTTATCCACTGTTTAACCCATTTCAGCCTTTCTCTCTTAGTTTACCCTCCATGTCATCAAAATAAGCCCTAGCAGTAGCTCCCAATGTTAATAAATACAGCTCTAAAGAGAAGATGCCATATCTGCTCACACTGAAGTCTCCGATGAGATTGATGATTGCATGCGCTCATCGAAATAGTGTGAGGGTGACCACGATTTGCTTGTGATCTGAGCTATAGTCCCGCAGCCCGGACCATTCAGATACAACGAACGAGATACCGACTGGTATTTAGGAGTAGACTTGTAAACTGTGAAACTGACCGCCTGCCAAAAATATATGGGTGGCTTACTTAACAAGCACCACTAATTGCTTGTTAGATTTTGTGGGTCTTAGATCAACCAATAGGAGGTACCAGATGAAACTAATATATAATATATCTGCAGACTCTACTGATTATAGAATGACCAGTGACAGATATTTTGGAGGGTGGGTTCCCCCTGACAGACGCACTGAAAAGGAGGGGTTAATTGGATAGATCCAACTTAGGAGATACCGAGTAAAATTTACACTACAATAGCACTGCACATACTAGAATACTATGGTGGTAATGACAGACATTTTAGCGGGTGGTGTTACCCCCTGACAGATGCCCCACAACGAGTGGGGAGGAGGAGACAGGATCTGCATCCAACATTAGAGATACCAAGTAAAATGTGTACTACAATTGCACTGCACATCCTAGAATGCTGAGGTAGTAATGACAGACATTTCAGTGGGTGGTTACCCCCTGAGAGACACCCCACGAGAGTGGGAGGGGGATTGGGAGGGGGAGACTGGAACTGCATCCAACATTGGAGATGCCAACTAAGATTTGTATTACAATAGCACTTCATATCCTAGAATGCTGTGATGGTAATGACAGACATTTTAGTGGGTGGTTTCCCCCTGACAAACACACTCTAACAGGTGGGAGGCGGGAAGGGCAAGCCCTGATAATTAATGTCTAGACTAGTATAGTAGGATACTATTGTCCCGTATTATACATTACCGTGATATATTTAATAAATATTTTTATCCTTTCTGTATCCTTTGTATTTATCTAACACAGTGTTTCCGAACCTTTGGCACCTCGAGGAAACCCCTTAGCGAATTTTTCATCCCAAGCTAACCCCTATAAAATGATATAGATATATTATATTATATGTATATAATATATATATATATATATATAATATATATATAGTATATATAGATATATATAGATATATATATATATAGTATATATATATTATATATATATATTATATATATATATACATATATACATATATATTATATATATATAAATATATATATATATATATATATATATATATATAGATATATATAGTTACATATATATATATATATTTATATACTATATATATATATATATATATATATATATATATATATATATATATATATATGAACTATATATATAGCTATATATATAAATATATATATATATATATATAGATATATATAATATATATATAGTTATATATATAGTTACATATATATAATTTAGATATATATATATATATATATATATAATATATATATATATATATCCAATACATGATCACGTGGGGAACAGATCCTGATGTGAGTTAGAAATATATATGATATATATATATATATATATATATATATATATATATATATATATATATATATATATATATATATATATATATATATATATATATATATATAATGCACTTGTAATAATTACCTTTAGTAAAACAGAGGAAAAAAATCTCGCACCATATGTTAGGATAAGATAAATTATAGGACAACGATTTCTCACGCCATGTTTTAATGAAGAAAAATTATACTTATAAATAACAAATAATTAAATAAAACATGAATTCTCTCGGAACCCCTGGCGATCGTTCACGGAATCCTAAGGTTCCGCGGAACCCCGGTTGAGGATGGCTGATCTAACACAGAAATTATTATTTTTTTTTTTTCATATAAATAACAGTCATCTGTAGGTCCATAATAATTCAGTCATATTATTATTTTGTCAAGCAAGCAACTGACTTCAATTATAGTACTCGCTTTAGCTTTGTTGACGAGATGAATATCAATGTAGCGGTGGCTGGAAGACTGGCACTGTAAAGTAGCATATAAGTTCTTATCATTATTAGAGTTATTGCTGTAAAATGTCTATGTACATAACATTTGTTAAATAGAGTAATACGTACCCATTAAATATTTAGTAATACATATGTAATATATACGCTATAGTCAGGGTACAGATCATAATAATTGCGCTATAGCCTACTTTCATACATGGATACATTTTTGTATTATCAGTTTTATGAATGAATATTGTTGTTACTATAGTCGATTTTTTTCCGGCTGGTGTAAAATTCGTCAGATATAATACACCTGGCTGAGTAAGGACACAAAGGATCTCTGTTTTTTAAACAATCTCTCCACACACGAAGTTATTTCGAACATTTCCATTCTCTCAAGATTATGAATAAATATAAGAGCAAACTAGACCAAAGAAATAATGACCTAGCATTAATGTAAAGGAAACAAGAGAAATGAAAAATCAGTGCGGCTGTGAATTTTTTCTATCGTTAATGTTTAATGAGTAAGTGTTTAGAAAATTGTTAGGGTTTAGTGAGTAAGCGTTTAGTGAATGTTTATGAGTAAGTGTTTGATGAATGTTTATGGTTTAGTGACTGTTTAATGTGTCAGTATTCAGTGAATGTTTACTGAGTCTTTAGGGCTTAGTGAATGTTTTGTGAATGTTATTGAATGTTTATTGTGTAAGTATTCAGTAAATGTTTTGTCTTTAGGGTTTTAGTGAATGTTTTGTGAATGTTAAGTGAGCGTTTAGTGAATGTCTTGTGAATGGTAGTGTTTAGTGAATATTTAGTGTGTAAGTATATTAAGGTTTTAATGATAGTGGATGTTCATTCACTCGTTTTAGTATTTAATAAGTATTTAGGGTTGGTAAGCATTTAGATTTAATGAGTGCTTAAGGTCTAGTGTGTAAGTATTCAGTGAGTGTTTAGGGTTTTAGTGAATGTTTTGCGAAGTTAATAAATGAGTTTAAGGTTTAGTGAATGTCTTGTGAATGTTAATGTTTAGTAAATGTTTAGTGTGTAAGTGTTTATTAAGTTTTTAATGAGTGGATGTTCATTCACTGTTTAGTATTTAATAAGTATTTAGGGTTTGGTAAGCATTTAGTATTTAATGAGTGCTTAGGGTTTAGTGAGTGTTTAGTGTTTAATTAATGTTTATGATAAAGTGAGTGTTTAGTGAATGTTTACCAAGTGGTTGGGGTAAAATTAGTATTTAGTAAATTTTTTGTTTTAAGTTTAGTGAGCATTTTGTGTTGAGAGTATATTAACCCTTAAACGCCGAAGCAGTAAAAAAAAAATTGTCTCCCGTGTGCCGGAAGTGTTTCAGAGTGAGTGCGGAAGCGGAAAAAATTTATTTTTCAAAAAATCACAGCGCACTTAGTTTTCAAGATTAGAGTCATTTTTGGCTCCTTTTTTTATCATTGGCTGAAGTTTAGTATGCAACCATCAGAAATGAAAAAAATGATCATTATCATATATAAATAATGCGATATATGATAGCGCAAAAACGAAATTTCATATATAATTGTATTCAAATCGCGCTGTGCGCAAAACGGTTTAAAGGTAAGAACTTACTTTTTTTTAGTTGTAATGTACACTAAATTGCGATCATTTGGTATAACACATTGTAAAACGATAAAAGCGACACAGAGAAAAATAAAATATATCACAAAATAATGCATGAATTCGTAACACGCGGACGTACACAAATATTTTTTTCAAAAATTCACCATAAATCTAAATATTGTCCTAGAGACTTCCAATTTCTTTCAAAATGAAGACAAATGATTGAATATTAATCTACTGTAAGAGTATTAGCTTACAATTGCAGTTTTCGACCATATCTGACGAGTTTAAAGTTGACCGAATGTCGAATTTTTTTATATATATATTATATGCAATTATTTCGGAAATAAGAAAATCTACAACCTTCAAATATTTTTCGTTTTATTCTACATGAAATTGCGCACATTTTCATATATAAAACTCTATGAAATGACTAATATGAAACGGAGCAAATATTCCGAGAATGGGACGTACGTATTTCGGAGATTTGTGGCGGAGAATCCGCGCGCGGAGGGAAGGAAAGATTTTTTTTTTTAAATTCACCATAAATCTAAATATTTTGCTAGAGACTTCGAATTTGTTTCAAGATGAAGATAAATGACTGTGTAATACTAGACTGTAAGAGTTTAGCTTACAATTGCATTTTTCGACCATTTCGATAGAGGCAAAGTTGACCGAACGTGGTTTTTTTTTTTTTTTTCTATTTATTGTGATTTATATGCAAATATTTCAAAAATGAGAAAAGCTACAACCTTCAATTATTTTTCGTTGTATTCTACATGAAATTGCGCACATTTTATTATATAAAACTTTATGTAACGGCTAATTTAAAATGGTGCAAACATTACCACAATCGCACGTATGATTTTTTCGGAAGAGTTACCCCGCGGACGTAAAGAAAATGTTATTTTTTTCATAAATTCACCATAAATCGAAATATTATGCTAGAGACTTCCAATTTGTTGCAAATTGAAGATAAGTGCTTGAATATTACTAGAATATAAGCGTTTTAGCTCACAATTGCGTTTTTCGGCCATTTCGGTAGAGTCAAAGTTGACCGAAGGTTGAAATTTTGGCAATTATCGTTATTTATATGAAAATATCTCAAAACTGATAAAAGCTACAACCATGGGTTGTTTTTAGTTGTATTGTGCATGAAATTGCGCACATTTCCATATATAAACTTTATATAACTACTAATTTTAAAATGGTGCAAACATTACCACAATCGCATGTATGATTTTTTTCCGGAAGAGTTACCGCGCGGACGTAAGGAAATTTTTTTTTCATAAATTCACAATAAATCGAAATATTGTCCTAGAGTCTTCCAATTAGTTGCAAAATTAAGGTAAATGATTGAATATTACTAAGATATAAGAGTTTTAGCTTACAATTGCGTTTTCGACCATTTCGGTAGAGTCAAAGTTGACCGAAGGTTGAAATTTTGGCAATTATCGTTATTTATATGAAAATATCTCAAAACTGATAAAAGCTACAATCATGAGTATTTTTTTGTTGTACTATACATAAAAATGAGACATTTTCATAAATAATACTTCATGTAACAGCTAATTTACAATGGTACAAAAATTATGTCAAAGCGACGAAATAATTTCCGAGATGTGTCACAGATACTTTTTAGTGCGGTAAGAGAGAAATTCGCGCTTGTGCGCCTGCGTAACGATTGTAAACAAACAACACCTTGATCCGTGAGCTCCCAGCATCCCCAAGGCGCGTGATTCAAAAGTTTTAGGCTGGTAGGCCTATAAGTATTTTTCCGCGAATTTTAAAAAAAACTTTTGTAAGTTGACGTAAAATACGTCCAGAGAGACAAAAAAATGTCGACGTAAAATAAAATGTCCAGTCGGCAGTAAAGGGTTAAGTGAGTGTGTTTGTGTGTGTCTGAAACGTGAATGTATGCAAGTGCGAGTGCTTACTGAGTAAGTGCATTGTGAGTATTAGTGTTTAGTGATTGTACTACATTACTGTTTGAGTTAGTGCTTTCGCTACTGTATGCAAAGAAAGTTCTGTATTTATGCTTGTCACTCCTTAGATCGAAGAGCAGATGTTTAGGCCTTGACCACAATGTTTGGAATGCTTAGGCCCGTTTTCGTAAGGTAATTTTTCTTTGTGAAATTGGGTCGAGTAATGAAGGGATTTTGTCAAAGGAAAAATCTATTTCTGGGCAGTGACCTGTGTCGCCCAGTGAATGTTCTATAGCACTCATTTCTAAGGTATAAATATTGCTAAATATACAAGAGAAAAAAGCTATATGGTTATGCCAGAGTTTCCTGGCCCGCTCACCCTTAATTAAGGTTGTCGGTATGGAAACTGGGGTGTGTAAAACCACTATCAGAGGTCCCCTGCCAATTAGTCTCTTCCTTTCTCAATATCCCCCGTTCTAGAGAGGAGCCGTTCCAGGCCATCTACCGCCTGCTACTGCTACTACTACCTCCTGTCCGCCATTCCTTTTATAGCACTGTTTACGTCTTTACATGTGTGCGCGTTTCTGTGAATTCTTCCCTATATTTTGAAGATTCCATGATGTCTGAGCGTCAGGAAACCATTGGATCTACGTTGAGTACTGCAATTAACCCTCTTACGCCGATTGGACGTATTAAACGTCGAGTCAAAATGTCTCCCGTATGCCGATTGGACGTATCATACGTCGGCTCAAAAAACAAAAAAGTTTTTTTAAAAATTCGCGGAAAAATACTTATAGGCCTACCAGCCGAAAACTTTTGTATCACGCGCCTTGGGGGATGCTGGGACTTCACGGATCAAGGCGTTGTTTTGTTTACAATCGCTACGCAGGCGCGCAAGCGCGAATTTCTTTCTTATCGCACTAAAAAGTATCAGTGACACATCTCGGAAATTATTTCGTCACTTTGACATAATTATTGCACCATTTTAAATTATCCTTTACATGAAGTATTATATATGAAAATGTGCGCAATTTCATGCACAATACAACTAAAAAAATACTCATGATTGTAGCTTTTATCAATTTTGAAATATTTTCATATAAAATAACGATAAGTGCAAAAATTTCAACCTTCGGTCAAATTTGACTCTACAGAAAAGGTCGAGAAACGCAATTGTAAGCTAAAATTCTTATATTATAGTAATATTCAATCATTTGCCTTCATTTTGCAACAAATTGGACGTCTCTAGCACAATATTTCGATTTATGGTGAATTTATGAAAAAACTTTTTCCTTACGTTCGTGCGATAACTCTTCCGATAAATTTTTTTCGTGCGATTGTCCTAATGTTTGCACCCTTTTAAATTTGCCGTTACATAAAGTTTTATATATGGAAATGTGCGCAATTTCATGCACAATACAACAAAAAACAACCCATGGTTGTAACTTTTATCAGTTTTGAAATATTTTCATATAAATAACGTTAAGTGCAAAAATTTCAACTTTCGGTCAACTTTGACTCTACCGAAATGGTCGAAAAACGCAATTGTAAGCTAAAACTCTTATATTCTAGTAATATTCAATCATTTACTTCATTTTGCAACGACTTGGAAGTCTCTAGCACAATATTTCGATTTATGGTGAATTTATGAAAAAAAAAAATTACGTTCGCGCGGTAACTCTTCCGAAAAAATCAGAATTTTTTTTGTGCGATTGTTGAAATGTTTGCACCATTTAAAATTAGCTGTTACATAAAGTTTATATATGAAAAATGTGCGCAATTTCATGTAGAATACAACTAAAAATGATTGAAGGTTGTAGCTTTTCTCTTTTTTCGAAATATTTGCATATAAATCACGATAAATAGAAAAAAAACCAAGTTCGGTCAAATTTGACTCTACCGAAATAGTTGAAAACGCAATTGTAAGCTAAAACCTCTTACGGCCTAGTAATATTCCGTCATTTTTCTTCATTTTGAAACAAATTTGAAGTCTCTAAAACAATATTGTGATTTATGGTGAATTTTTGAAAAATATATTACCTTCACTCCGCGCGCCGATTCGCGGCCGCAAGTCTCCGAAATAACGTACATGGCATTATCCTAATATTTGTTCCTTTTCATATTAAGCCTTTTTATAGAGTTTCATATATCAAAATGTGCGCAAATTCATGAAGAATACAATAAAAAATAATTGAAGGTTGTAGCTTTTTCCATCTTTGAAATATGTGCATATGAAAAAAAATATATATTAAAATTTCGACATTCGGTCAAATTTAACTCGTTCGAAATGGTCGAAATCTGCAATTCTAATCTAAAAACTCTTACAGTATCGTAATATTCAATCATTTGTCTTAATTTTGAAACAAATTGGAAGTCTCTAGAACAATATTGTGATTTACGGTGAATTTTTGAAAAAAATATTTTTTTGCGTCCGCGCGTTACGAATTCGTACATCATTTTGTGATAATATTTTTCCGGTGTTGCTTTTATTGTTTTACAATGTATTATATATCAAAATGATTGCAATTTAGTGTACAATACAACGCAAAAAAAGTAACTGGTTAGCTTTGACCGTTTTCTGCACAGCGTGATTTGAATACAATTATGTATGAATTTTTTTTTTTCGCTACCATATATCGCATTCTTTACATATGATAATGATATATTTTTCATTTCTGATGGTTGCATTCTAAACTTCAGGCAATGACAAAAAAAGGAGCAAAAAATGAACTCTTCAATTCTTCAAAAGTACGGGCGCGCTGTAATTTTTTGAAAAAATTATTTTTTCCACTTCCGCGCTCACTCCAAACCAGGCCCGGCATACGGGAGACGTTTTGATTTTTAGTAGGGCTCCGGCTTAAGAGGGTTAATAAATTTCCACTTTTTGAGGTAGCGATGTTAATTATAAGTATGTTAGGCATTGTTATTTAGCGGGAGCCTGCATGACGCCGCTCCCGAGGCAGCCATTTCGTGCATCGCTACCTGCAAATTTTCATATTCATGACGACTTTCAATTGGTCTTCCATACTAATTGTAGTCGCCTTATTTGGATAGATTAGCAGTTGCTCAGAAGTTGAGAGCATATTTATTCCTATCCTGACGTTATATGATAGTTCTCTGAACGCGAGGGTTATACTAGCCTTTACACTCGAGCCGCATGGTCTCGGAAGGTAGCCTGATCTGGGATTCCTATCATCCTTCCCCTTCGGCTGTCTTCCCAACTGATTCGTTGGTTGGGCGGCGTAGCCACCCCTCCATTTTTCCTATATGTTAGTCTCATAAATAAGAGACTACCTCACCAGGTTGAATTTCGATTGAAGGGTATCGGCCCTCGTCGTGACCTACACACGATGGTCCTTGAGCCACCCTAGCCTACCTGGCCAAATCGTGATTACAAAGTCCGATTAGGCGGGTTAGGCTAGCTGCTCAGAGCCTCCCTTGCTGACCTGTCCAGATCGTTCCGATTTTGCGAAGGTTAAGCCAGCCGCTCGAGAGGAACTCATCCCTTTCTCCCCTACCCTTTCCCTGTCCCCTCTCAAGTCAGGACTATTTGTATTACATTTATTATCATTTATACTGCATTAATTTGTTGTTTTTGCGTGTCTTGCATGTTTCAGTTGGCCTGAAGGCCTTCTGTCCCTGTTATCGGTTGGCTCACGACTTCTCGGGAGATTGTCCCACCTGGCTGGTTGTTGTGGACCAACGGATCGCGAGTGGGCCACCCTCTAGCCGTCCTCCCTCCCCCTGGACCCACCTCGGTGAGGGTGATGCGGCTCGCCTTATGCTACCCCATGTAGCTGACCCGAGCCTTTCACACAATGGGGGGGGAGGGTAGGGGTACAGTTGGGAGATTGGCTCACTGCGCCACGCTCAGTGTGGATGGTATGGGAGGTGCCCACCCACCCTGGCGAGCCTTGGTTGGCCACCTGGCTCGTCCAGACGGTATACGCCACGTGCCACCACGTTCTCGCATTCCCTATCCGCAGTCCTCTATCCCCGCACCTATCCTCCCGCCCTGGCGGGACCGGGATCCCGACTAAGAGTTTGTAACTTATAAATATAATAGCTACGATCCCTTATGTGATCAGATTCAGGCCTAGTTTCGCCTATCTTTTCCCCTGATCTGATCCCACGAAGTCGGACACGGAAGTAGAAGGATATCATGGAGGAAGGAGGGACTGTGCATGGAATGGACAATAACGGACAGAGCAATTATACACGTAATTTAAGCTTAATCTAAGCATGCTTTGGGTATGCTTACTACGACAGGCCTATCTACCCCGCCGGGTATTCAGACCCGAAGCACCATGTTCTTAATCCCTAGCTCCTCTCCCAGGTTTCAACCTTCTTGTTTCTACCTCCGTCCCACACCCCGGTGGGGGACGGACAGTAGGCTAAGAGAAACGATCCTAGCTTACTAGGAATTGCTTCTCCGGCGCCAGTGGAGTCAGGTCAGGTTCATCCTTCCCCTACTCTGTTTGTACCATGCCTAATCCTTTAGATTCATGACAAGAACGAATAACTAGGGCCTGGAGCTAGTGGTATGCAAGAATTGATAAAATCCTAGAAATAGACACGCATTCCGCCGGCGGCAACACCGGTGACAGTAGAGATGCGAGACATGCCCCGCCGGATACATCTCCAGCGGGTCTATATAGTGATACTCATGTATCAATTAAATTACAGATGGTACGCTGCCTGGAGACGGCATGCACGGCCATGCTTGAGGAGCCGTGCAGGCATGTGGTTTGCCCAAATACAGGATATATAAATATCCTGTATTTGGGTATTGGATTTAATCTGAACTTACCAGAATTTTGATTGTATAACTTTATATTTATTTATTAGGGTAAGGACAGTAGAATTAAGGAAATTATTAAGATTACTGTAGAATTAAGAAACTTTATTAAAGTACTGTAGAATTAATAACATTCTTTAATTTTTTCCTTCCAGTAAACTTGTTACACTAGATTACCAAGCTGGTGGGGCCAATTCTCTGTTACTATTTCACGGGACGACACGGGTTAGGCCCAGAAAAGGGATTTTGACAAAGGAAAACTCTATTTCTGGGCAGTCACCTGTGTGGCCCAGTGAAACCCGCCCCTCTATCTTCCTCAATCTATCTGGCCCGAGCTTGGGTGCTATTCACAGGAATGGCGGACAGGACACTAGTAGTAGCAGTAGCGGGGCGGTAGATGGCCTGGAACGGCTCCTCTCTAGAACGGGGGATATTGAGAAAGGAAGAGACTAATTGGCAGGGGACCTCTGATAGTGGTTTCACACGCACCAGTTTCCATACCGACACCCTTAATTAAGGGTGAGCGAGCCAGGAAACTCTGGCATAACCATATAGCCTTTTTCTCTTGTATATTTAGCAATATTTATACCTTAGAAATGAGTGTGCTATAGGAACATTTCACGGGATGACACGGGTTAGGCCCAGAAATAATAATAATAATAATAATAATAATAATAATAATAATAATGTGGCGCCGTGGCAGAGTGGGTTAGGTCGTCAATTGACTGGTTAAGCAACATTGGGGCTGGTCAGTCGTTGGATGGGTGACCGCTCTCCTCGGCGTTGATTCCTTGGGAAAGAATCTTTACCATAATTTCCTCAGTCTACTCAGCTGTAAATGAGTACCTATGCTGTACCTTATGGAGTAGGGTCCAGCTATGGGTTAAATAGCAAACTCAGCAATGATGGAAAGAAATGAAGAATTAAACGACAAAGACGTATATGGAACCTCTGGCAACAGAGGAGCTTTGTCCGGCAGCCAAGTATTCAGCCCAATTGAAGATGGTCAGGTACTTGGAGGTCGTCATCCAGCAACTGACCACCACAACGACAGTAACCAACAACCAGAGACTGGAGCTACAGAAGCAAACCAGAGGAAGAAATGGACGAGAGAAGAAAATAAGGAAATATGGAGATGCTACATCAGAAGCAACCCGACGGAGAGAGGATATAGAAGAAGGTTGGTCAACATCTGGAATGAGAGGAATAACACCCCCCAAACAGAGCAGAGGCTGGCAGACCAAGTAAGGAACATAAAGAAAAAGAACTGGCTCTCCCCAACAGAAAGAGAGGAACTCGAAAGGGAAATGACGCACGGCAACGAATTACAAGAAGACGAACTGAGAGACGATGCCACAGAAGACGACAGGGATGATGAGGTATCAAACAACGACACACAAAGAAACACCGACGAAGTAACAGACAGGACGGAATGGGTAGAAAAGATCAGACAATGGATGAAGCCAGACACAAAGAGAACAAAGATCCCCTCCATGAAAGCCTACAACACCAAGAAATTAAGGGAGAAAACAAGTGAGGTCAATGAAATAATGAGACTAATACACACCACCAATATCACAGAAACAAATAACTTGACATATGCAGGAGCAAGATTAGTAGCAGAACTGATGGGGACACGAACACCAACACCACCAGCACAACCAACCCAACAGAAACCAAAACAGCAACCTCCTTGGAAAAGGCGCCTGGAAAAGCAAATCATGGTGATGAGATCTGACTTGAGTAAACTGAAAGAGATGGCAGAAAAAAGGCTAAGAAGCAAGAAAACAAGGGAGGAACTGAACGAGAAATACAAAGTACAAGAGAGGGGACTAAACAACACAATAGAGGATGTAAAACAGAGGCTTAAGGCCAAAGCACATAAGATCCAACGATACATGAACAGGAATAAGGGATACCAACAGAACAAACTATCGGAACCAACCAGAAAAGACTATACAGCCAACTAAGAGGGTAAGACAACCACCAAAAAATTCCTGAAGCCGAACCAAGTAAGAGACTGGGAAAACATATGGAGCAATCCGGTATCACCCAACAAACATGCAACATGGCTCCAGGAAGTCAAGAAGAAGAAACAGGGAGAATAAAACAAAGATTCACTGACATCACAACAGACACAGTCAGACACCAACTAAAGAAAATGCCCAACTGGAAAGCCCCAGGTCCCGATGAAGTCCATGGATACTGGCTCAAAAACTTCAAGGCCCTACACCCAAGAATGGCAGAACAACTCCAGCATTGTATCACAAATCACCATGTGCCCAAATGGATGACCACAGGAAGAACATCCTTAGTCCAGAAAGACAAGAGTAAGGGAAATATTGCCAGTAACTACAGGCCTATGATCTGCCTACCAATAATGTGGAAGTTACTAACAGGTATTATCAGCGAAAGGCTATACAACTACCTAGAGGATACAACACATGCCCCCACCAACAGAAAGCCTGCAGAAGGAAGTGTAGGGGCACAAAAGACCAGCTCCTGATAGACAAAATGGTAATGAAGAACAGTAGGAGGAAGGAAAAACTAACCTAAAGCATGGCATGGATAGACTATAAGAAAGCCTTCGACATGATACCACACACATGGCTAATAGAATGCCTGAAAATATATGGGGCAGAGGAAAACACCATCAGCTTCCTCAAAAATACAATGCGCAACTGGAATACAATACTTACAAGCTCTGGAATAAGACTAGCAGAGGTTAATATCAGGAGAGGGATCTTCCAGGGCGACTCACTGTCCCCACTACTCTTCGTAGTAGCCATGATTCCCATGACAAAAGTACTGCAGAAGATGGATGCTGGGTACCAACTCAAGAAAAGAGGCAACAGAATTAACCATATGATGTTCAAGCTGCATGGTAAGAACATCAAGGAAATAGATACCCTAATGCAGACTGTAAGTATTGTATCTGGGGACATCAGGATGGAGTTTGGAATAGAAAAATGCACCTTAGTCAACATACAAAAGGGCAAAGTAACAAGGACTGAAGGGATAAAGCTACCAGATGGGAGCAACATCAAACACATAGATGAGACTGGATACAAATACCTGGGAATAATGGAAGGAGAAGATATAAAACACCAAGATTAGGAAAGAATATATGCAGAGACTCAAGGCGATACTCAAGTCAAACTCAACGCCGGAAATATGATAAAAGCCATAAACACATGGGCAGTGCCAGTAATCAGATACAGCGCAGGAATAGTGGAATGGACGAAGGCAGAACTTCGCCACATAGACCAGAAAACTAGGAAACATATGACAATACACAAAGCACTACACCCAAGAGCAAATACGGACAGACTATACATAACACGAAAGGAAGGAGGGAGAGGACTACTAAGCATAGAGGACTGCATCAACATCGAGAACAGAGCACTAGGGCAATATCTGAAAACCAGTGAAGACGAGTGGCTCAAGAGTGCATGGGAAGAAGGACTGATAAAAGTAGACGAAGACCCAGAAATATACAGACAGGAGAATGATAAACAGAACAAAGGAATGGCACAACAAACCAATGCACAGACCAATACATGAGACAGACTAAAGAACTGGCCAGCGATGACACATGGCAATGGCTACAGAGGGGAGAGCTCAAGAAGGAAACTGAAGGAATGATAACAGCGGCACAAGATCAGGCCCTAAGAACCAGATATATCCAAAGAACGATAGATGGAAATAACATCTCTCCCATATGTAGGAAGTGCAATACGAAAAATGAGACCATAAACCACATAGCAAGCGAATGTCCGGCACTTGCACAGAACCAGTACAAAAAGAGGCATGATTCAGTAGCAAAAGCCCTCCACTGGAGCCTGTGCAAGAAACATCAGCTACCTTGCAGTAATAAGTGGTAAGATCACCAACCTGAGGGAGTGATAGAAAACGATCAGGCAAAGATCCTCTGGGACTATGGTATCAGAACGGATAGGGTGATACGTGCAAACAGACCAGATGTGACGTTGATTGACAAAATCAAGAAGAAAGTATCACTCATTGATGTCGCAATACCATGGACACCAGAGTTGAAGAGAAAGAAAGGGAAAAAAAATGGATAAGTATCAAGACCTGAAATAGAAATAAGAAGGATATGGGATATGCCAGTGGAAATTGTACCCATAATCATAGGAGCACTAGGCACGATCCCAAGATCCCTGAAAAGGAATCTGGAAAAACTAGAGGCTGAAGTAGCTCCAGGACTCATGCAAAAGAGTGTGATCCTAGAAACGGCGCACATAGTAAGAAGAGTGATGGACTCCTAAGGAGGCAGGATGCAACCCGGAACCCCACACTATAAATGCCACCCAGTCGAATTGGAGGACTGTGATAAAGCAAAAAAAAGAAAAAATAATAATAATAATAATAATAATGTTCTAAAGGGTCCACAATAATACAAAGTGTTAAGGGTCCGTGTATAATTTTTAAGACTTTACAAAAAGCTTTCGAACCCTTCCCTGGGTTCATCTTCAGTCCAAATGAACAATTAGTTACAACATGTACAGAGGTAAATTTAAAAACAAGAGTCGTTGAAGATCGTTGACACCGGTCGTTAGCTCGTTAATGGGCCAGGTGATGAAGAAAGAGGGCAGTTAACTCCAACTAGGTGATTTCCTCTCCCCTATCAATCCTTCTAGCTGCAATTCTGTTGGATCTCCGCAATGGTTGTTGCAACGTTGCAGGAAGTCCTTCATCCGAGGGCGTAGATTGGGCATCATAACCAGACTCACCTGGAGCAGCGATTACCTGGACAGGGAGAGGCAAGGCGGAAGCAGCATCAGGAGAGGGAAAAACAGAGCCTAACCTACAGTTAAATTCTTTTAAAAACATACCAGTAATATAAAAATTAACAAATGGGTCTTCGTTGACAAAAGACTTGTTTCTTTGAATTTAATGATTCTCCTAAACTTATAGCAGCTCCCTCGACTAGTCGTCTGACATTTACATTGTTACTTTTAAAGATAATTTTATCCTCATTCCAGTTGGGTCTATAATTATTCCTGAATGCATTCAGGAATTATCATAGACCCAACTGGAATGAGGCTAAAATTATCTATGATCATTCCTGAATGCATTCAGGGAATGATCATAGACCCCAACTGGAACAAGGCTAAAATTATCTTTAAAAGTAAGCAATGTAAATGTCAGACGACTAGTCGAGGGAGCTTCTATAAGTTAAGGAGAATCATTCAAAGGAAACAAGTCTTTTGTCAACGAAGACCCATTTGTTAATTTTTATATTACTAGTATCATTTTAAAAGATTTTAACTGTAGGACAGGCTCTGTTTTTCCCTCTCCTGATGCTGCTTCCGCCTTGCCTCTCCCTGTCCAGGTAACTGCTGCCCCAGGGGAGTCTGGTTTTACGGTGCCCAATCTACGCCCTCGTATGAAGGACTTCCTGCAACGTTGCAACAACCATTGCGGAGATCCAACAGGATTGCAGCTAGAAGGATTGATAGGGGAGAGGAAATCACCTAGTTGGAGTTAACTGCCCTCTTTCTTCATCACCTGACCCATTAACGAGCTAACAACCGGTGTCAACGATCTTCAAAGACTCTTTTTTAAATTACCTCTGTACATGTTGTAATTAATTGTTCATTTGGACTGAAGATGAACCCAGGGACGGGTTCGAAAGCTTTTTCTAAAGCTTTTTCTAAAGTCTTAAAAATTATACACGGACTTTTAACACTTTGTATTTTTCTGGACCCTTTAGAACATTATATATACTCTCACGATAGAGAGTTTTTCCCTAATAATAATAATAATAATGATAATAATAATAATAATAATAATAATAATAATAATAATAATAATAATAATGATAATAATAATGATTATTAAAAAAGTAAAAAAATAGTAATAAAATATAGTACCAAGAGCTGGACTGAGACCTTTCAATATGGCCTTCTGAAGTCACTCTCGGGAGGGAGATTGCTACTCCAGTGATTGACGCCCTATGCCTTGCACACAGCTGACATATTTGCACATTCGGTTGTCCGATTTTTATGACTGTTGGAGAAGCATATTATTTATAAATTATATTAGCAATGGAAAATACATTGAACAGACGTGAGGATATAATATGATGCTAGTGCCCCTGTCTACTGGATATAATGAACAATTAAAGTAAAATGTTACCAGGGAGAAAATTAGCCGAATAGTGTCATTTAAGGCAGCATCGATAGAATGTATTGAGACACATCACATATGCTGACTGTGGTGTGTGCCGGCAGGAAGTTAAGAGACAAACACACGCTGCTGGCTTTAAACATCATACTGCGTAAGTATAATTTTTATTTGAGTTTAGATTTTCTTCCATGAATATATATGGTACCTGATACTTGGTGATAGCGTACAGATCAATTTGAGTTAGGCAGCCGAAAATAAGTGGACTATTAGATAATTGACAGGATATTATAGGCCAACTTAATTTGGGAGTCAGAAGCTCCAAGTTGTATGATCGTCAACTTCGGGAGGGGGAATAGAATGGGTGAAAATGTTTTAATGATTTTAGTTAGCCTATCCTGAACAATTCATTCACATTTCCGTTTTCAGTAATTATTTGTTTTGTGATAAATCATCTGTGTGAATGTACGGGTGTTAAAACGGTTCTTTATGATGGGACTTAGGTTTTAATATCAATCGAACTCCCATATCTGATAAAAATTTCATTTCATCCACACGAACCAACAGCAACTAAAGAACAATTCATTTATGGTAAGACACATTGGGCTACGAACCTCAAACATGGCTGCAGTGCCCTAACTATAGGCAAGAAAAGAAAATGACCAAAGACGCTATTAAAACGAGAATACTTATCTTACATTTCTTTTTTTAAAGGAATTAAGAGTGGCACCATATGACTGGTTTAATTATTCAAAAATGGCTCAGCACACATACTTGTAGCTGTTGTCACTTGTGAGCCCATCCCATTCAGATAAAATACTACTTTGTATGAAATAATAACTCCACACCAAAGGATAGTCCTAATGTTATATATATACAGGCAGTCCACGGGTTACGACGGGGGTTCCGTTCTTAAGACGCGTCGTAAGCCGAAAATCGTTGTAAGCCGGAACATTATCAAAAATCCTAAGAAAAATGAAATTTTCATTATTAAAATTAAGTTTTATTGTATACTTACCGAACAATTATAGAGCCGTGATTTCCACGAGCGGCAGGATACTAAATTCAAATTTAGCGCGTCGGCGTCGCCAACACTGGTGGTGATGACGTCATCTCCCTCCACTCGCGGGAGAACCAGGTACAACTGCCCAGGTGAATCCAATTCTTTCTGCCCGTCCGTCCACCTAAGGGGAGGAGGGTGGGTATAATCATAATTGTTCGGTAAGTATACAATAAAACTTAATTTTAATAATGAAAATTTCATTTTTATTGTAGTGTCTTACCGAACAATTATAGAGCTGATTACACATTTATGGGAAGGTGGGATTCAGTGGACCACTAGTATTTTTAAATGGTTACATTTATTGCAATACCAGTAAACACTCAAGGTGTCTGTTGTACCTTACCTTGTAAGAGAGCTACAGCAGACTGTTACTGCCTCTGGTCGGTGCTCTTCTTACTATTGTAGAGGAATTGGAATTTGACCAAAGTTAGCCTCTACAGGAGTGGAATCCTTCCGTAGTTCAAGCGAGTCAAGGCTGACTGACGGAGGATAGTAACAACAAAGATTGCCCTTGCCCTGGGCTAAGACCAGAAATTCAATCATACAAAACATTTGTCACCAACACCAGATTTAAAAACATATATACCCAACCATTGTAAAATCTGACCTAACAGACTGGTGAGTATCCCAGGTACTCAGTACCCCCAGCTTCCCTTGAACTCGACAACCTATTCAAGGTGAAAAAGTTAGCATAGAGGTGTGGGACGACCCCTGTGCCGTTTCTCCCAACACCATGCCAGAAACCGCCACCGGACCTAACGTTTTACAATTCTCGAAAACCGTTTCTATCTCTTTGAGATAATGACTCGCAAAAACCAAATTCGATCTCCAGAACGTGCTCTGAAGAATCGAAGCTAAAGATAAATTCTTTCTGAATGCTAAAGAAGTTGCCACTGCTCTAACCTCGTGAGCTTTAACTCTCAGAACGGAAAGATTGTCGTTCTCGGACTGCGAATGAGCTTCCTGATAAGCTCTCTAATAAAGAACGATATAGCATTCTTAGAAAGAGGACGAGAGGGATTTTGAACCGAGGTCCAGAGCTTAGAAGATTGTCCTCTAATACCCTTAGTGGCAAACAGATACTGCTTAATAGCCCTGACTGGACATAAGAGCCTTTCTTCATCTTCATGTCCAACCAAATCAGATAAGTTCCTTACCACAAAACTCCTCGGCCAAGGATTAGAAGGATTCTCATTTTTGGCTAGAAAGGTCAAAGATACCGAAAATACAGCATTGCCTTGAGAGAAACCGACTCTTTTGTCTATAGCGTGCAATTCGCTGACACGCTTAGCAGAAGCTAGTGCAATAAGAAAGAGTGCCTTCTTAGTCAAGTTCCTGAGTGAAGCAGACTTCAAAGGCTCAACGGAAACGGTGGCCCCATGAGGAACTTAAGCACCACATCTAATTTCCAAGCCAACTGTATCTTGCGGGAGCTTAGTGGTTTCGAAAGACCTAATGAGGTCCGACAGATCTGAATTGGAGGAAATATCCAAACCTCGATGTCGAAAAACCGAAGAGAGCATGGCTCTATATCCTCTGATCGTCGAAGGAGCCAGTTTCTTAGAGTTCCTAAGAAATAGAAGAAAAAATCTGCTATTTCTGTTAAAGATGGTCGCAGAAAGAAGTAGAGACTTTAGCACTTCTACACCACTCTCTGAAGATTCTCCACTTCCCTTGATAGAGTTTGTTAGAAGACTCTCTCCTACAACGAGCGATAGCTTCTGCAGCTCTTCTTGAAAATCCTTTCGCTCTGACAAGATTCCGGACAGTCTGAACCCTGTCAGAGCTAGAGCGGACAAGTTTTGGTGGAACCTCTTGAAGTGAGGTTGTTTGAGAAGCCACTTCTCTGGAGGAAGAAGTCTGGGGAAGTCTACTAACAACTGGAGAAGGTCCGGGAACCACTCTTTCCTGGGCCAAAAGGGAGCGATTAACGTTAGCGTTACATTGCTGTGCGACATGAACTTGTTCAGCACCTCTCTTATTAGACCGAACGGAGGGAATGCATAAGCTTCCAGACCCGACCAATCCAACAGCATTGCGTCCACCGACCAAGCTAGAGGATCTGGGACTGGAGAACAAAAGAGAGGAAGACGGTTGTTCCTTGATGTCGCGAACAGGTCTATTGACGGTCGTCCCCAAAGGCGCCAAAGTTTCTGACAAATCTTGTTGTCCAAAGTCCACTCCAGAGGTAACACTTGCTGTTGACGACTTAACTCGTCCGCCAGGACGTTCATCTTTCCCGGAACAAATCTCGGGACTAGCTGAACCTTCGCTTCGTTTGACCACAGGAGGAGATCCTTGGCTACTTCGTACAGAGAGAAAGACTGAGTCCCCCCCTGTTTCCGCACGTACGAGAGAGCCGTGGAGTTGTCGGAATGCACTGCCACTACTCGACCTTCTACTAAGCTCCGAAACTGTCTGCGCCCCAAGAAAATTGCTAACAGTTCCTTTACATTTATGTGGAACTTCTTCTCCTTCTCCGACCAAGCTCCTGAAGTCCGTTGATTTCCCAGTAGGGCTCCCCAACCTGTGTCCGATGCGTCGGAAAAGAACTGTAGGTTCGGGAGGATGGGTCGTAAATCTAACCCTTCTTCCAACCTTGCTCGAGAGAGCCACCACCTTAGGTCCTCTTTTATTTGATCTGTGACAGGAAAGGTAATCGAGTCTGGTTGTGTCTTCCTGCACCAAGAGGCTCTCAGGAAAAACTGCAGAGGTCTCATGTGCAGTCTTCCCAACGTCACAAATTTCTCCACTGACGTCAATTTTGACCCAGGAAGCCTCATCCACTGATTGGCAGAAACCCTTACCTTTTTGTCCAAGAACTCCTGAACTGTCTCCAGACAGCCTTGAACCCTCTTCGGGGACAGAAAAGCCCGAAAAAACTTGAGCATTCAGAATCATCCCCAAATAAAGGATGCTCTGAGATGGAACCAACTGGGACTTCTGTTTGTTGACCAGAATTCCTAACTTTCTGGCAAGATCCAGAGTTGTTCCAAGGTCCTTCATGCACCGACTCTCTGATTCCGACCGGAGAAGCCAATCGTCCAGATAGAGGGAGATTCTTACTCCTAATATGTGTAGCCAGCTTCCTATCGGGGATAGAACCCTGGTGAAAACTTGAGGAGCGGTCGCTAGTCCGAAGCAAAGCGCCCGAAACTGAAACACCTTGCCTTCGAACATGAACCTCAGGTACTTCCGAGATTCGCGATGTATCGGAATGTGAAAATAAGCGTCTTGCATGTCCAGAGAGACCATCCAATCCCCCTGTCTGATGGACTCCAGAACCGACCGAGTGGTCTCCATATGAAATTTTGTTTTCTGGACATGCAAGTTCAGGGCGCTCACATCCAAAACCGGCCTCCAGCCCCCTGATGACTTGGGAACTACAAAGAGGCGATTGTAAAAGCCTGGAGGAAAATCCCCTTCTATCTGTTCTATCGCTTCTTTGAGAACAAGCGCTTCCACTTCTGCGGCTAGCGCCAGAAATTTGTCTGAGCCCGGAGAGTATGCCTGGAATGGAATTGGCACAGGTGAGAGCGAGGGAGGTGAAACGAGAGGAATACGATAGCCGAACTTGAGTACTTGCACTACCCAGGCTTCTGCTCCTCTGTTTTCCCATTCCTCCCAAAACAGAGCCAGCCTGGCTCCCACTGGTGCATGAAGAACCGAGCTTTCATTTGGAAGGTTTGTTAACCTTGGCCGAGGCCTTAGACTGAGGTCGCAAATTCGATTTCGGCCGAAAGAAGCGCTTGGGTTTTCTCCCTCGAAAAGGCGCTTGGGCCAGAGGAGAAACCGAAGGAACAGTCTCCACAGGAGCTTTAGGTCTCTTAGTAGACTGTGCCAGTAAATCCGAAGTAGATTTCTTATCTAGCGCAGACGAAATTGACAACACTACCTCGTCTGGAAAGAGGTTATCTTTCACAAAAGGAGCAAACAAGAGAGCAGACTTCTGTTGGGACGTAACCCTTTTAGAAGCAAAGGAGCACCAAAGTTGCCTTTTCTTAAGGGTACCAAAGGCGATGAGCGAAGCTAACTCATCACATCCATCCCTAATGGATTTGTCCGCACAGGACAGAACACCAATCCAATCCTCCGCTAACTCCTGAGAAAGAGAAGGACAGTCTTCGATCTTGGCCGCTAAAGCGCCAATAGTCCAATCAAGGAAGCTAAAGACTTCCAAAAGTTTAAATTGATTCTTTACAACGTGGTCCAACTCAGGCGCTGTAAAGAAAACTTTCGCTGCGGCGAAAGCAGATCTTCTAGAGGAGTCGATTAAACTGGAGAAGTCTCCCTGGGAGGAGGCAGAAACTCCCAGAGAAGGAGCTTCCCCAGTTACATAAAACCTATACCTCTTACGAAGCAACTTAGAGGGAGGGTAACAGCAAAAAGAGCCTTCCCTAAGTCTCTTTTCATAGACATCCATTTCTCCGTCTCTTTCAACGAATGTAACCGCTTTAGATAGAACAAGTTTTGGGAGGAGAGGGTCTGAAGTTTTCCTCCTCATCAAAAAAGTCGAAGTTGGGGAGCGCGGAGCCGCTTTCTCAAAATAATCTGGATAAGATACCAGAAGAAATCTAAGGAGACGTGAATAACACGAGAGGTGATGTGAATCCTCCTCCTCTACTTCTTCTTCATTCTCCGATACCGCCGAAGAAGTAGACGGAACTACAACCGGATCTGAAGGTTTCGAACCACCCTTGGACTCATTCATCCAGTTGGTTAACATCTCTAACTGCTTGCGCAAAGGCGCCAGAGACGAATCAAAAACAGTTAATGTAGGCTTGGAAGAGCCTAAATGTTCAGCAGGAGGCGGAAAAACTACTTGCACCTCGCTCAAAGCCGCCGAAATTCAAGGCGAAACAGGCGCATCAGGCGTAACAGACGAAAAAGCGCCTAAAGAAACACCCTTAGAACTGCTAGCTACAGCGCTAAAACCACAATCTCTACTAGTAGATGGAGCCGAAAAAGGCACAGATTGAGGCGACGAACGAGCCGCTAACGGCCGAGGCGCAACCCTACTCTCAGGCTCCTTATACCGCTTGACTGGAGGAGGCGAAGAATCGGCGCCTGAACGCCTCTTTAAGGGACGCGAAACGGGCGAATCTCGCCAAGAGCGCCGTGCGACCGGAGACGAATCGCTTGAATCATTTGAAAGGCGTCTGACCGCAACACCTTTCCAACGCTTAACCGAGCCCTGTTGAGGCGCAACAGGCTCAACAAGAGAGGCGCCTGTCTGTGGGGCAAATCCCGATCGACTCCCTTTGGACTTCCGGTATGTTTTCTCCCCGGTGCGGGGGAGCTGGACAGTGACCTTTGTCTAGGAGACGTGTCAGGACAGACAGACGCACCCTCAACTTCACTCTTACCTGAAGCCGCTTTCTCCAAAACGTCTTAACTGAATTACCAAGTTGCAAAAACCGTATTCGCTAGTACCGAAAATTTCTGATCTAACCTCGATTCCAGACTGGCAATGGTGTCGGAAGAAACTACACGGGAAGCCGGAGAAGTGGGATTAGTAGGAGGAATAGGAGGTGTAGTTAAAGGAGACATAACAATTTGAGGAAAAACAGAAGGAACAGATGCATCGCAAGACGAAGCAGAGCTAAGTCTACTTTCCCTAAGCGCTGCTTTTCTAATTCTGTCTTTAGCTAATTTCTCCGAGTATGAACTAAAAAACTTCCATTGAGAATCAGTCCAATCACTACACTCGTTACATGTTCGATCTGCTGAACAAACCTGTCCCCTACACTTAACACATTTAGTGTGAGAATCATACTCTAGCTTGGATAATCTAGTTTTACATCCTGAGATGCAAAACCTAACTCCCGACGGACTAGAATCCGACATGGCAACGCCTAAATAAAAGCAAAATAACAACAACGCCAAAAAAGAGTACTTCACCAATTCCGAAGATCAAATCCACAAGAAAAAAGCGAAGCAAAGTCATCCAACCGCACCGACCACCGATGTTCACCGGACGCCGGCAGGAAAAGAATTGGATTCACCTGGGCAGTTGTACCTGGTTCTCCCGCGAGTGGAGGGAGATGACGTCATCACCACCAGTGTTGGCGACGCCGACGCGCTAAATTTGAATTTAGTATCCTGCCGCTCGTGGAAATCA